>NC_057812.1:153997334-154297334 GCF_018294505.1 Triticum aestivum
CGTCTGCTAGCGGACGGTAAAGAACTGGCTAATGGCAAAGGCTTTCTTTGCCATCAGCTAGTTCTTTGCCGTCTGCTTTCGGGTAGCTGATGGCAAAGAGCTTCTTTGTCGTCTGCTAGCAGACGGCAAAGAGCTGGCAGATGGCAAAGTAGCTAAGTAGCTGATTCCAGTAGTGATGGACCTGTCCCAACTGCCCTACCCAAGGACATCTCTAGAAGAAATCACATTTCAATCGACTTGGAGGTGTTCCACTCGACAGACTCGAAGACACTCGACCAAGGAGCAATCACTCGACCAAGATCCAACCACTCGACGGCCAGGAGACCTAAAGTCACTCCGCACGCTAACGGTCGGTCATTAAGTAGCTTTTATGGTCATCATAGCACTTTATTAGGGGCATTACCAGTAACGCCCGACCTTAATGTATTTAAAACCCTACATAATTGAGGGCCGGAGGGGTCCGGCGAACTCTATATAAGCCACCCCCCTCCTCAGTGTAAAGGGTTCGGACCCCTGTAATTCATACACGCATAATCCAGTCGACCGCCTCCGGGCTCCGAGACGTAGGGCTATTACTTCCTCCGAGAAGGGACTGAACTCGTAAACCTCGTGTGCTTACAACTACTCCATAGCTAAGATCTTGCCTCTCCATACCTACCCCCCTACATAACTGCCAGACCTAGAACCACGACAGTGTGCAACTTAATAAAGAGGATGTAAGAATAGCAACCTTCTTCTTGGCAGATGGACAATCAATCATGGATAATTCTTCCTTTGGATATGTTATTTCTTTTGACACCACATTTTCCACAAATAAGTTTGAAATGCCATTTGCTCCGGTGCTTGGTGTCAATCATCACAAGCAGACTATTGTTTTTGGTGCTGCAATAATATTCAATGAAACTACGAGTCATTTCTATGGCTTTTCAACACCTTCCTACAACAATGTCTGGTAACGAGCCAAAACAAATTTCACTCATCAATGTGTTGCAAGTATCAATGTTATTGAAGAGGTATTCCCACACACAAGCCAATGTCTTTGTTTATGACATATATAACTAAATGTTGTTAAACATCTAGGTCATGTTATCACCAACCATCCACTGTTTATTTCAGAACTCAAACAATGTGTATATGACGATAGGTTAGTTGCACAGTTTGAATTGAGATGACGTGATTTATTGGTTGAATACATCCTAAAGGATAATTCTTGGCTTAACAACTTGTTTAAATTTCATGAGATGTAGGCAACTATATATAGGTGAGATTCCTTTAGTTCAGACATGACATCGACCCAAAGCAATGAAGTGATGAACAATGCCTTCAAAACAACATTCAACGGAAAACCCTCGCTTTTAGAGTTGCTAGAAAAATATGACAAGTGTATGGCACGTCTTCATCGGAAAGAAAGGTATGAAGACTTTAAATCACGCCATACGAAAGTTTTGCTTTGCATGCAAGACATCCTTTGTTGAAGGCGGCAGCTGCATCGTACACGAAGGCACTCTATGCTTATTTTGTAGAGGGATTCTAGAGGTAGTTTACTTTGTCATGCATTCTGTCATCTATTGAAAGCACAAACAACGCTTACAAATTTACATCTTTTTATCAAGAGAGCGATGAAGGTGAATTTTAACCCAACAACTTTGGAGATATGTTGTTCAAGTTGTTCAGTTAAAATCCACACTTCATCATCATCTCGTTAAAAAATATCTAACTTTGTAAGTGTTGCATGTGCTTTTAGTAGACAACGGAATGCATGGAAAGTAACATGCCTCTTAAGTTCCTCTTCAAAATAAGCATAGAGTGCCCTCGTGTACGATGTAGTTGCCGCCTTCAACAAAAATGCCTAGGTATGCAAAGCACTGGTTCTGTATGGCGCAGTTTAAAGTCTTCAAACTTTTCTTACAGGCCAAAACGTGCGGCACACTTGTCATATTTTTCTAGCAACTTTGAAATCTAGAGTTTCTGTTGAATGTTGTTTTGAAGGCATTGTTCATCCCTTCACTCCTCTGGGTCGATGTCATGTCTGCACTAAAGGAATCTAGCCTATATATTGTTGCCCACTTCTCGCGAAATTTGAATATGTTGTTAACCCAAGATCCTCGAGATTGTACATAACCAATAAATCATGTCATCACAATTCAAAATATTCAACTAACCTATCTTCATATACACACTGCTTGAGTTCCAAAAGAAATAGAGGATGGTTGGCGATGACATAACTTAGATGTTTAACAACATTTTGGTATAGATGCCATAAACAAAGGCGATGACTTGTGCTTGGGTACACCACTTCAATAGCATTAATACATACAACACATTGATAAGTGAAAATTGTTTTTTGCTCCTTACCATTGCTGGTAGGAAGGTGCTGAAAAGCCACACAAATGACTCGGTAGTTTCATCGAATATTATTGTCGCGCCACAAACAATAGTCTGGTTGCGATGGTCAACACCAAGCACTGGAGCAAATGGCATTTCAAACTTATTTGTGGAGAATGTGGTGTCAAAAGAAATAACATCACCAAAGAAAGAATAATCCATGATTGATTGTTCATCTGTCCAGAAGAAGTTTCCTATTCTACCATTCCTCTTTATTAAGTTGCACATCAGCACTTCTTTGTTCTTCAAATACTCTATGAGCGTATGAGCATATTTGATTTCCAAATACTTCATACGATCTCTTGTTATGTAGTTATTGGAATCCATCTCTAAGAAAGTCACAGTTTTGGCTCCATCACACCATTCTTCATAATAATTACATATTTTAGATGGTCGTATTCCTGCTGACTGCATGTGGTTGATCATGTGTTTGTCGACGTCTGGTAGATGTCGCTGTGATCTTAGCATGTGTACCTTGTCCGGGGGATACCATATGATGATTGTGCTCAATGATAAGTTTCTGAATATTCCAAACACCCGCCGAAAATATGGAGCTGAGCACGAGCCTTGCAAGACGTCCTCGTAGAAGCTTGTTCTTTCCTCGTCTCATGTGTGCTATGTGTTTCCTTCACACCTGCCTTACCGCAAACTAAATATCCGGCAGATAAGGTACCATCTGCTCTCGTTTTTTATGTGGCCACCTGACACTGAATCCTTTCATTTTAGCATACGCGTTATAGAACTTGTGTGCCTCTCCTTCAGATTGAAAACACATTCTTCCTTTGACACATTTTGATATAAAGATGCATTTGGATTATCCTCCTTTGCACATGGAATACACCAACACCATCAGCAATGTAATGTAATTATATGGAAACAATTGGTGCATTAATTATACTAAGTTATTGGTGTACATCACTCCTCCGACTGACTGGCCGCCAGGCCACTAGGCCAGCGTGGTGTACATCACTCCTCCGACTGGACGGACCGACTGGACGGACGGTGTCGAGCTCCTTTGGCATGGTCGGCGCGACCATGGACAAGTAGTCGTCGCTGACTCGTGGCACGCGGCAGGCCAAGTCCTTGGGCGTGGCCGCCATGAACATCAGCGAGAAAAAGAAAACCCTAGAGCTACGTACCTGTTCGAGCCCACAAGCTTGGGATTTCAATGCGGAATAGCTAATTGGGGTCGAAAACTGGTGGAAGTGTACTTAGGTGCTTTGGGCTTAGAGAAGTCACGTGTCATCCATCCGACTAGGTCTAATTTGTTCGCCTTTGAGACCCGGTCTCATAGGATTTTTTCCCTAAGCCTTGCCCACCGCATCTGAGCATTGGGCCGGGCAGCACCGCCAGGACTCTCGTCACCTTTCTGGAGGCCGAGTGACCTTTGTAAGCTCGCTGTGGTTGAGCTCGGCAATCCCGTCTTGTGCAAAGCTGACCACCACACCGTGCTCCATCCTCCATTGAAATCTGCATCCTCTGGTGAGTGCTTAATAAACTTACTAGCGATGTCACAGCCTTGATAGGATGTACTCTGTCTGTAAACTAATATAAAATCGTTTAGACCAAGTGACTTAAACGATTTTATATTAGTCTACAGAGGGAGAGTAAGAACCAATCAACTTCTGCATGTTGAGAGGTTTGCAGTAAGATGACACTAATAATGTTCTAACATCCGCAAAAAATTCAGAGATCCAACTTCAACAAGTTTGATTCCAAATCAGAGCAATGACTATGAGCAAACTGCTTTACAAACCTGACGAAAGTTTTGCTCTGAAGTTGATTCTTGATTTTGGGGAAGAGGCGGCCTGGACGGATGGATCTCGTTTGCTGGCAACATGGTGAGCGGCGGGTTGGATGCGGGGCAAACATGGAACGGCTGTTCCGGTTGAACTACGACGACAACAAAAAGAAGGTGTGAACTCTCCAGCATACCAGCAGCTCTTGCAGCTTGGTGATACTCTGCAGCAACTCCAACTCAGTGATGCTCAAGATAGTTGGTGTTACCCATGGAACTCTGCTAGCTTCTCAATCAAAATGTACCAGTGGCTGCGTAAGCATAATGAGGCTCACCCTTTCCTCAGAATGATTTGGAAGAGTGCAACCATGTTGAGATACAAAAAACAAAAATTGGCTGCTTTTCTATGATAGGGTGAACACCAGGAACCTCCTCCAGAGGAAGAGTTTCCATTTACCTAGCTACAGATGTGAGTTGTGTGAGCTAAACTGTGAAGAAACCGCCCTCCATCTATTCTGGGATTGCCCATTTGCGCTCCAGTGATGGGATTTGATTGCAAGTAACAGAAAGAGAGGGACCTGTGTCATTGATGAACTCATGAACTTGGCTGAGGTTTTCCCTGATGATTTTGCAACAGATATCACCATCATGGCCTGTTGGCACATATGGATTCAGAGAAATGCAAAGATTTTTTAAGCAAAAACTCCTTCCATTCAGTCTTGGAAATCTGCTCTTGCTAGAGCCTAGAGATTTACAATTGGCCATTCTCAGAGCAAAAGTGAAGCACGGAAAAAGCTTTGGATTGAAGCAAATTTGAGTTAATTCCTATTTATTGCCATGGAGTTTCCTAGAAGTGGGATTGGTTAATAACCTGTTAGTTCTCCTCTTTTGTAATTTGTAACTTTGTATATATTTATTTAATGAAAATACCGTAGAACTATTGTAGTTCTAGGGTTTCTGGTTCAGAAAAAAAAAGGTGTTCCAAGAAAAAACGAACGGAGAGAATATATGCTTTAGCAATTTTTAAAACACTGTGAGAAATTTATAGAGGAAGTTGGTGAACGAAGTGGGAATTGCAATCTTGTATAGCTTTGCATCATCGTAAAGCAGTCTGCATCAACGGCCCATCAGAGGCTCCACCTGCACCCTACATCAAGTCATCAAGGGCGGACACCAAGAATCAGAGGATTTTGGCGAGTGACCAGAAGCGTCATGTGTTTGATGGGGTTTCCATGGAAACGAAGCGAAAACCTTGGAGTGAAACCGCGCAGTTTGGGAGAAGGAAGAACATAAACCGTTAGAGAGTGTGAAATAGGCCTTCCTCCCACCGTTTCGAAACAGAGAACGACCCGGTTCAAAAGCCCCGAACCTATTCGGAGCCTTAAGCGCTGGTCATCTTATAGGATTGTTATGAGCATGACAATCCAATCCTATATTTTTTTTATTCCCGCATTTTTAGAATCCCGCGAATCAGGGAGGCCTTAGTAGTTACTCCCTCCGTCCCATAATGCAAGACGTTTTTTGACACTACATTAGTCAAAAGGCATTTTACATTATGGGACGGAGGGAGTAGTATTATTTATTTTAAGATATTAAGAAACTATCCTTGTTGAAACAGTGAGTAAGAAATTTGCTTCATGTTTGACGAATTAAGTTCAAGGTCAAGCATGCATGTACGATTGATAGAAGTATGAGGCGACCTTTGAAGTCTTGGCAGTGCTGTTGTATGTACAAACTGACAAACCAAAGGTACATCTAATAGCCATGACAAGTACGGGAAATACCCTTTGTCTCCCGCATGTATATACACCCTATATGGGGTATTTCTTTTAAATAATTAAACAAAAAGTCAAAGTACTTCAAAAGTATTTTTAGATTAAACTTGACTTACTTGCGCACTAATATATCAATTTTCGCAAAAAAAAAAACTACGTTGACTTCACAGCGAAAAAGACAAAAATTATTTGCTATTATAGGTCACTATTCATGCTATATTGACCAAAACTTTGTCTTTTTTGAAAAGAAGTCAAAGAGAAATTTTCTTGTTGTAGAACTTTTCTCACTAGTACAATGAAAGGTCAAGTTTATTTCAAAAATATTTTCAGAATTTTTTGACTTTTTGTTGAATTGCTAAAAAAAATTCTCATATAGGGTACATATGTACCCAGGAACCAAAAGTTCCCCTCCTGACAAGTACGCACTAGTGTAGTATTCCTTTTTACAGCATGAAGTATGCAATTTTGACTTGTGTTCCTAGAATTTGATACTCCCTAGTGATCTAAACGCTCTTATATTCCTTTACAAAGGGAGTACTGAAGAAGGCAAACTAGCCCTATCTGATCTCCAGATCATCATTCTCCAGCACTCCCTCCCAGTTTATGTTGGTGCTATCTATGCTAGTCAACCATCAGGAATCAAACTTAAGTGGTACACAAGATCAAATCAATCTGATCTGGTCGACGGTTTCAAGATGCAATCACTCCAAGATAGGGGTAAATGGGAGAACTTAACCAGCAATACTATACATAAGCATAAAATGGTGGCAACTACTGGTACATAATACATCAAGAACTGCCATTGGATACATGCTTATAAGGTTTTGTAACATAAAGTTGGGAAGGACACGACCGTTCACTTGTTACGCTTATAAGAAACAACGAATTCTAGCCCTCTCTTGTTGAAGAATTGACCCATTCTACTCCTCTCTTGTTGAGGGGGCCATCCCTGCTGATGGGCTGTCCGCAAAATACTCTGGATGTCTCAGATTAACACCATGCTGCAAGCAAAATTTCAAAATTAAAGACATGTCAGAAAGATGAAGCATACGCTCATACGCAGAAGCTCTGAAAGTGTTGGGCACTCGGCAGGGGTTGGGGTGGCACCTAGAGCCTCGTCGCCGACTAGCCAGATACCTAGGTAGGTTAAATATGTGAAGTGAGAGGGTGTCGCCTCTAGGCAGACATCTTTGAGAACAGTCCTCTGTGCTGCATTGTATGAGTATCGCAGGCCGGTGCACTACCTTGTTTTTTGTACGATGAACAGTTGCAAACATACCATACATGAATGCGGTTGATTTTAGCCTGGTATGTGTCAGTGGTAACCACCAAAAATAAGTGGGGTTTTAGCCTAAAATGATCATTCTTGTGACAAAGTAGAGTACATTGATGACCTATATTGGCATCTCAGTATCAGCCATACAAGTCATAAATGCTTTCTCTTTAAACAGATCACTTCTTTTTTGGACAAGATTAAACAGATCACTAATGCATCAGCTAGTGGACTAGGTGGTGCTTGTGGACAAGTGGATCAGCTAAGCAGAAACAGGATAAAGATTTTAGGAACTGCAACACTGGATGGCATATCCTAATGATGGTGAGGTGTTCTGTCTGTGTGTTGGGGGGGGGGGGGGGGGGGGGGGTGAGAGAGAGTTCTCAAATTAGAGGTACATTGAACTTGCACAAGCATGTATTCTGGGAATTAGAACCCTTTTATATCAAACAAAAAAAATTCAGGAGGATGCCTGACAAGTGGATGAAGGATATTTGACATTTCCCTCTGTATAACACCCATTGTCATATATTGCATGAGAAGCATGCCCTTGTGTGTGAGGTTTGGATAAAAGGTAGATTGATTCTGAAGCTGAAGATTACAAACAATGTCATCCTGACTACTTGCATGCAACTAAATATACAGAGAACTTGATTACTGATGAAGGTAGCAAACTAGAAACCAGAAAAGCTGTGGCTAGAAGACATACTGTGTATTCAATATAGGCTTGTAGGAAATCAGTTAATAACATTGTAAGTTTAAACCTATCTGACAAGTGCCCCGATTGTTTGAGAATAATGGTTTGGCTGGTTTGTTATAAGCATGAGCATTCTCACTAAACATGATCAGAAAACGGTGGTTAGATTGCTTCTTCTACTCATTCAATCTTTAGTGATTGCACAATTACCCATGTTAATTTGGAGATGGTTATGATCTTAACCTTTGTAACACCATTCACATTGCCTTCATTTTCCTACTTTTCTAATTAGGGCATCAATTCACATGTGATTCTCTGCTTCAGTACAGAGAACACTATGTATTTATTATCTCTCTATAACCATGTATGCTTGGGATGATTTGGAGGATGTACAGCATCCATAATAGTAGATGTCTGTGTAGTTTCTTCTTATAGAGATACAGGCCCTATAACTCAATGTTAGTGTACTGTCACCCCAAACCGTGATTAGAAGGCAACACTATATGAAATCATTTGTCAATTAGGCATGTAAGTGTCAGGCTGTTACCCTATCCCAAGTATGTGCAACCGTGCTTAAACGCTGATTTCATGTAAGGTGTCTTTGTACTTGTAAGATGTTCGTAGAACATATAAAACTGAATCCATATGATATTTCTTATTTTTGCCTCTTGGAACAAAACCACATCAAGCAATTTTCTTGGTCTACAAGGGTCAACCAGTGCAGAGATTCAGCTCCTAAGAATGTAAGTGGCTAATTGTTATTCTGTGTATGTGGGCTTCAAACATGAGAACAAATGTAATAAAGGGTGTCCTGTTGCATAGAACAAAAACTCATATGTAATAGAAAATGGTTTACCTCACGCAAGGCTTTTGAAAGATCATCCATTGTCAACACAAGACGTCTATCCTGAAGTAGAATAAAGGATGTCATTAGTAAACTGTAAGGAGTAAGAATGGCATGCCAGGTCTTGTGCTAGAAGTAACATGGAAAAAAATTGACGGAAGTAACATGGAAATTTTAATTAAGAAGTAAATTCACCTTTGGTTGTTTGCTCTTGTTATCTTTGATAGGTGCTGCAACCCTGGCTTTGCAGTGCCTAATTCAAGAGAAAGGACAGCGCAATATCAAAGAGGTGCACAAGATATACTGCAATTCCCTCACACCAACAGACGAAATGCATTGAGGTGAAAAGGCAAACTAGTGAGATTGTGGATTCACGTACTGAAGAGAGTCGCTTGCAATGTCTGAAATGAACTTTTGAGCAGCTACAGCAACCAGCCTTGTTCTGCAGACCACAAGAAACAAAAGAAAAGAAAAGCATGTCATTCATGTGGACCAATAATCACCAAGTCGAAGGGGAAACTGTAATTTCTCTCAGACTAGAACTACACCGTGCTAAGCTCATTGTTCACAGAGAGTGGTCGTCTTGTATTTGCAATTCTCTTCTTCTATAAAGTTATGGTATGCAGTTTGCATACTCTCGAAAAAAAAGAACTACAACGTGCTAAAACAACTCTATGTGGCTCCATTATCACTATGCTTGGCAAATTTCAGTTCCAGATTAACCTAGAGCAGCAAAGGGGGTCTCGGCCTAACTACCGATCCAGACATTTGGTCGGAGAGAAATTGGATGTGTAGGGAGTACTCACAGGCGTAGGTCGGGGCAGTGGAAGCCGCTTCGGCCGAGGTAGTGCTCCACGAGCTCGTCCGGGATCTGCCGCGCCACGGAATCAAAACACGGAACTTGGCATGACGAGAGGGGATTAGGGCAGGCGGCGGCGGCGGCGGCGTACCGTGGGATTGTAGTCCATGAGGGAGGAGAGGAAGTCGGTGAGCACGGCCTCGTCGTCGTGCCGCCCGTCGCTGCCGCCGGCCCCCGTGCCCGGGGCCATCCCTCCCCCTCCCCCTCCCCCTGCGCCGCCGGGGTTGTTGCTTCCCATCATCCTCCCGTCCGCCGACTCGCTGCTAGGCTGGGTCGAGTGGTGGAGAAGAGGAAGTGGCGCTGGAGGTGAGGACGATGGCGACTTGGAAGAGGGGTCGCCGGGGCTCCGACGACGGGAGAGGAGAGGGGAGCAGCGGGCTGAATCCGGGCTTCGCACCTGCGCGGACTAGTGAAATCACCAGCCGAGATCAACACTAATCTCGACCGATTTTTCGCATCTAGACCAACTTTGCTAAAACAGATACATACTCTAAATCGGTTGGCTTTTCAAAAAAAAAAAAGGACCCGAATATCCAGCAGATGTCAGATTTTTAGCATAGCAAATAAAAAAAATCATGGCAAATTATGTTTGCCGTGGCAAGTTTAGTTGATGACCATGTCAAATTCGCGGCAGTTCATTTTATTGTTAGAAAATTGTTGTGCTCGCCAACTAAATTTGCCATCCTCATGCCAATATAAATTGTCATAAAAATATGTTTGATTTGTCATATGCCTTAAAATATGATGTCCGGTTTTTAGCATTTCTGTGAAAGAGAAGACACTCCAGATTAACGTTGTAACGTAACTTCTCAATACTCTAATGTCAAAATGAATCATTGTTGCTTCTTAATCTTTAAGCCAACGTGTAGTTGTTAGAGTGTTATTACATGGAATAAAATCTAAAAAAACTACACATTTGAATATTCGAATTACAACTATCACAAGACTATTCGTAGAAAAAAAACAATCACAAGACTGCAGATTTAAGAACCTATTTGTTGGCCTAAAATACAATTTCATAGAATTACAAATCGAATCATTCATATCACAAAATTTAGGTTTCATATATTTTTCTGAATACGTCATGTAGCATGTGTTCAATTCTATATTTCATATATTTCTTGGTTGCATAGGTTATGTAAAATTGCATCATAGATATGCAGTTTGCGATATAATTGGTTCTAAAATTCATATTATTTAGACATGACATTTTAAGTTTGAAATGTTGTGAGTAACTAATGTATGAATTTGCAACAATGTCAAATTGCCCTATAGACAATAAAATTGAACACTGATATAAAACCCATCAAGGGATCCCAATCTTTAGGACACTAGTCACTTAAAAAAACACAAACTTCTTACCCTTTTTTATCTCATAACCATAATTCTAGTTTTGGGGACAATATGTATCACACAATCCAAAATCTCTTCTACATGGAACTGACCACAAAAATCGAGGGGCATGACCCCCATAGCAGCCCCCACACACGCCATTCAACATAAGTCAACCATGAAACCCTACCAATATGAACTACCTGATAAAGATATGTATCTAGGGTAGGGTCATAGGCCTGACCTAGACACCCTTCCCTAGGACGTCACCCTAAAAACGGAAGCATTCGAAGAGGAGTCATCATCCACTCGACCATGAGGACTTCCACCCAGCAGACTTGAAGTCACTCGACCGCGGAGATTGTCACTCGACCACCAGAAGGTCTAAGGTCGCTCCGGACTACAACGGTCGGACATCACCTCATAGCTTTAATGGTCATTATGTCTCTTTATTTACTAGCGTTACCAGTAACGTCTCCCCTTTAATGTACCTTAAACCCTTCGTAACATGGGCCGGCTGGGGTCTTGGCGCACTCTATATAAGCCACCCTCCTCCACAGGCACAAGGGTTCGCATCTTTTGTAAACTCACACACACACATATAATCCAATCGGCCGCCTCAGGGCACCGAGACGTAGGGTTGTTGCTTCTTCCGAGAAGGGCCTGAACTCGTAAAACTCGTGTGTACAACTACTCCATAGCTAGGATCTTGCCTCTTCATACCTACCCCCCATTCTACTGTCAGTCTTAGAACCACGATAGTTGGCGCCCACCTTGGGGCAGGTGTCTTAGCAGTTTATTGCAGAAGTTGTGATTCTTCCGATTCCCATCATCATGGTTTCCGGTGGAGGATTGGCTGAAGGCCGCGAGATCCGTCTCGGCGCGCTTGTCTTCATCGCCGACGACTCCGCTTGGCTCCACGAGGCTCCACTCGACGTCGAGGCGCTCCCCGTCCGTGGGGCGACGCACTTCTGCGCATGCGTCCGTGGTGTCCTTCTTCGACAGCTGTTGACTCAGTATCGGTCGGCTCCTACGGCATCCTCGCTTCCCGTTGTTCGCCGGCGCCAGCGATCCGGTCGGCCACGGCTTCAGCGGTGGGTGCAGCATGCGGCCCGCCAATCGGCCACCCCACAAATCGTGGCAATCGAGCCCGATGAAACTCTCTACGGCCTGTTCAACCTGTCGACTGGCTCCGTCGAGACAGCATCCGAGTGCGACAGCAGCGACCCCGCGGTGGAAGTATTGATGGTCAATGGACCACGCAGTCCTCCTGGCTTCACCCGTGAAGACGGTGGCGATGGCGTCGGCGATCCATCACATGTCCACAAGGAGTACCGCCCCGATCCCTTCTCTTCGCAGCGGAAGGAAGATCTTCACCGCAGCAATATGGATGCACTTCACACTCCTATCGTTGGAGAAACCCCCGAGGCCCAGGCCTTGGAGGAGGCGCGCCTAGCCAACTTGGCTGAGCGCACTCGACTGGAGAACCTCCAGCGCACCCTCGATGAGCGTGCTCAACAGCGGATTCCTGAATCCAGTCGATGACAACTTTTTCCGCCTCCGACTCAGGTATACCGAACTCTGATCTAGAATCTCACAGTTGCAGCCCGAATAGCATAGTCAATTCAACCTTCCCAATCAGAAGCTGGCTGAGGTTTGATGCAGATCCGGGCTTTGCTCCGGGCAGCGGGAGAGCAGAATACAGCAGTATCTCAGTCGTGGAATAGGATTCATAGCAGATTTGTGGTGGCAGATACTGTCCAATCTGCTCACAGCCCAAGATCGCCTCCGCGGTGTGAGGGACGTGGGTACCAGCAAGATCAATACAGGAACCGTGAGCAGTATGATCATCGACTCGACCACAATGACCGTCGTCGAGCGCCCACGCCTCCTCCGAGGAGTGGATCATACGTGCCTTGGCGGCAAGATGACAGGCGCCCCCGCAACGGCGAACGAAGAACTCCAGTCGATCCCAGAGATCCAGGCTTTGATGCAAGATCTATCCTCGTTCAAGGTCTGGTTGATAGGAACAGGGCTCACAGAGAAGGCCACGATAGAGATCATCCGACTGGAAGCAAGGTGCATGTTTTAGGACCCGAGTGTTTCAGCGGAGCCATCAGAGCAGCAGTGATTCCTCCCAACTTCAGGTTGGCGACTGGAGTCAGCAAGTTCACCGGCGAGTCCAAGCCAGACACTTGGCTTGAGGACTACCGAGTGGCTGTGCAGATTGGTGGCGGGAATGATGATGTGGCTATGAAGCACCTCCCCTTGATGTTGGAGGGCTCAGCCAGAGCGTGGTTGAATCAGTTGGCTCCTGGCAGTATATATAGTTGGGAGGAACTTGCTCGAGTGTTTGTTAGGACCTTTGAAGGCACTTGCAAAAGGCCGGCAGGGTTGACAGAATTACAGTGTTGTGTTCAGAAACCGAATGAAACCTTGAGGGATTATATCCAGAGATGGATCACGTTGCACTATAAAGTGGAGAATGTGTCAGATCACCAAGCAATTTGTGCCTTCAAGGAAGGCGTCAAGTATTGGGAGTTGAATCTGAAGTTTGGTCGGACAGGAGATATGACTCTGACTCGGATGATGGAGATTGCCACCAAATATGCCAATGGTGAATAGGAAGACCGACTCCGGAGTGGCAAACACAAAACAGTCGCCCAAGAAACTGGAGGAGGGAATTCCAGTCGAAAACAGAAGCGAAAGCCTGAACCAGCCGCTCCTGGCGAAGCTTTAGCTGTTGCCTAAGGAAAGTTCAAAGGAAAGCCCAAGGGGCCCTGGACTCCCAAAAAAGTTAAGGATAAAGATGGAAATGATGTGTTGGATTTACCGTGCCATATTCATACCAAAAAAGACAAAGAGGGGAACATCATTTACCCTAAACACACGACTCGACAATGTCATTTCCTTATCCAGCAGTTCCGAGAGAAACAACCCAGGGAGAAGGAAAAGGAGTCGGACGCAGGTGAGGATAGGGAAGAATATGATGATGGTTTTCCCAATGTAAATTCTACACTGATGATTTTTGCTGATGTTGAAAGCAAAAGTCGGTTGGAAGTTATTAACAGGGAAGTAAACATGGTTGCTCCTGCAACACTCAGTTATCTGAAGTGGTCCCAGACTGCCATCACATTCGACCAGTCAGACCATCCAGTTCATATAGCCACCCCTGGGAGGCGAGCACTGGTGGTCGACCCAGTAGTTGAAGGCACTCGACTGACTAAAGTGCTGATGGATGGTGGCAGTGGCCTGAACATCCTTTACGCTGAAACCTTGAAGGGAATGGGCATTCTGATGTCCAAGCTTAGTGAAAGCAACATGAGTTTCCATGGCGTTATTCCTGGCAAGAAAGCTCAGTCACTCGGCCAGATCGCCCTTGATGTGGTTTTCGGTGATTCCAAGAATTACCGCAAGGAAAAGTTGGCATTTGAGGTAGTGGATTTCAAGAGTGCTTATCATGCTATTCTGGGTAGGCCCGCTTATGCACGTTTTATGGCTTGACCATGTTACATGTATCTCAAATTGAAGATGTCTGGTCCTAAAGGAGTAATCACCGTCACTGGCAATCGGCAGAAGGCGGAAGAGTGCTTCCAAAAGGGCTCAAAAATTGTTGATGCACAGATGGCAGTAGTAGAACTGCAAGAGTATCAGAAGAATGCGGATCCGAGTGATTTGCTGCGAGCCAAGAAGCCTGCCACATATTTCACATTTCAGTTGTCCGGTGAAACGAAGCTGATTCATATTCACCCGACCGATGCCAATGCCGCTCCGACCCATATCTCAACAACACTCGACAGCAAATAGGAAGAAGCGCTTATCCAGTTCCTCCGTGAGAACTGGGACATCTTTGCATGGGAACCTTCTAACATGCCAGGTGTACCCAGGGGACTGGCTGAGCATCGTTTGCGAGTCGACCTGAAAATAAAACTAGTCAAGGAACATCTCCGACGGTCCGCCGTCTAGAAGAGAAAAGCAATCGGCGAGGAAGTGGCTCGGCTCCTGGCAGCTGAGTTCATCCGTGAAATCTACCACTCCGAGTGACTCGCCAATGTTGTCATGGTCCCTAAGAAGGACGACTCACTTCGCATGTGCATTGACTTCAAGCATATCAATCGGGCCTGTCTGAAAGATCATTTTCCTCTCCCCCGCATTGACCAAATCGTCGATTCAACCGCGGGGTGTGAGCATTTGTCCTTTTTGGACGCCTATTTCGGGTACCATGAGATCCGACTGTATGGTCCTGATGAGATAAAAACGGCTTTCATCACTCCATTCGGATGTTTCTATTATGTCAATATGCCATTCGGCCTGAAGAACACTGGAGCCACATTCATGAGGATGATCTAGAAGTGTCTACTCACTCAAATCAGTTGGAATGTGGAAGCATACATGGATGACATTGTAGTCAAGTCACATAAAGGTTCCGACCTGCTGGCTGACCTTGCCGAAACCTTTGCCAACCTCAGAAGGTATGATATCAAGCTTAATCCATCAAAGTGCACATTCGGAGTTCATGGTGGAAAGTTACTTGGTTTCCTCGTTTCTGAACGAGGGATCGATGCTAACCCAAAGAAAGTTGGTGCCATTCTTCGGATGAAATGCCCTGTGCGTGTGCACAATGTCTAGAAACTTACTGGTTGTTTGGCCGCCTTGAGTCGACTCATTTCTCGTCTCGGTGAAAAGGCATTGCCTCTTTACCGACTGATGAAGAAGTCTGATAAGTTCGAGTGGACTCCCGAAGCTGATGCAGCGTTTGTAGAGCTAAAAGCCCTGCTTTCCACCCAACCGGTGCTTGCTACACGAATCAGCAAAGAGCCTTTACTGCTTTACATTGCAGCCACTTGACAAGTTGTCAGTACAGTACTCACGGTCCAGCGGGAAGAAGAAGGAAAAACTTATAAAGTTCAGCGCCCAGTATATTACATTTCTAAAGTTCTGACTCCATCAAAGCAAAGATATCCCCATTATCAGAAGCTTGTTTATGGAATTTACATGACCACAAAGAAGGTTGCACACTATTTCTCTGATCATTCCATTACAGTCGTCAGCGATGCTCCATTATCGGAGATTTTGAACAACAGAGATGCAACTGGTCGAGTGGCAAAGTGGGCGATTGAACTCCTTCCCATGGATATCAAGTTTGAAGCAAAGAAGGCTATTAAGTCCCAAGCAATAGCCGACTTCCTCGCCGAATGGATCGAACAGCAACTTCCGGCCCAAATTCACTTGGAGCATTGGACCATGTTCTTCGATGGGTCCAAGATGCTGAATGGTTCCGGAGCTGGAGTGGTTTTGGTCTCCCCCTGTGGTGACAAACTCAGTTATGTTCTCCAGATTCACTTTGACTCCTCCAACAATGAGGTTGAATACGAGGCACATCTGTATGGGTTGCATATGGCCATTTCACTCGGCGTTCGTCGCCTCATGGTCTATGGCGACTCGGATTTAGTGGTCAATCAGTTGATGAAGGAGTGGGATGTCAGAAGCCCATCCATGACTGGTTATTGGAATGCAGTAAGAAAGTTAGAAAAGAGGTTTGAGGGGTTAGAGCTTCATCGCATTGCTCGACTGAAAAATCAAGCAGCCGATGATCTGGCAAAAATAGGCTCAAAGAGGGAAGCCATTCCCAACAATGTTTTCCTGGATCATATTCATAGACCTTCAGTTCAAGAAGAACCCTTCACTGAAGAGCCCCCATAGCCGAAGAGTGCCACCGATCCGACTGAAATCGAGATTCCAGCCGTGGTCGACTTGATCATGGAAGTTTTGGTCATCACCCCCGATTGGACATTACCATATATCGCATACATTCTTAGAAGGGAACTCCCAGAAGATGAAGAAGAGGCTCGACAGATCGTCTGTCGGTCTAAAGCCTTTACTGTGATAAGAGGACAGTTGTTCAGAGAAAGTGTGACTGGAGTTTGCCAGAAATGCATAACGCCTGAAGAAGGTCGAGTGATCCTCAATGACATCCATTCGGGGACCTGTGGTCATCATGCATCCTCTCGGACCATTGTGGCCAAAGCATACCGAGCGGGATTTTACTGGCCACGGGCAAATGAGATGGCACAAGAAATAGTCGACAGATGTGAAGGTTGCCAGTTTTACTCCAACATGTCTCACAAGCCTGCGTCGGCCCTGAAGACCATTCCACTTGTCTGGCCCTTTGCTGTTTGGGGATTAGATATGGTTGGACCTCTGAGGACTGGTAGGAGTGGATTCACTCATGTGCTTGTAGCAGTCGACAAGTTCACCAAGTGGATTGAGGCCAAGCCTATCAAGAACCTTGATGACAGCACTGCTGTCAGCTTCATCAGAGAGATAACATTCAGATATGGTGTTCCGCACAGCATCATCATTGACAACGGATGAAACTTCGACTCTGATGAGTTCAGAACTTTCTGTGCTTCACAAGGTACTCGAGTCGACTATGCCTCAGTCGCCCATCCCCAGTCGAATGGACAAGCTGAAAGAGCAAATGGACTGATTCTCAAAGGACTGAAACCCCGACTAATGCGTGACCTCAAACACGCAGCAGGAGCCTGGGTCGACGAACTTCCATCGGTATTGTGGGGATTGAGGACAACTCCCAATGGGTCGACTGGCAGAACCCCATTTTTCTTAGTTTATGGAGCTGAAGCTGTACTTCCGAGTGACTTGCTCCACAATGCGCCCCGTGTCGAGCTTTTCTCAGAGGAAGAAGCAGAACAAGCACGACAAGATGTAGTTGATCTCCTGGAAGAAGAAAGAGAGATGGCCTTCATACAATCAACCATCTATCAACAAGACCTATGTCGATTCCATGCCAGAAACATGAGGGGTCGAGCATTTCAAGAGGGAGACTTGGTGATACGTCTCCAACGTATCTATAATTTTTGATTGTTCCATGCTATTATATTATCTGTTTTGGATGTTTATGGGCTTTATTAAACACTTTTATATTATTTTTGGGACTAACCTATTAACCCAGAGCCCGGTGCCAGTTTCTATTTTTTTCCTTGTTTTAGAGTATCGCAGAAAAGGAAAATCAAATGGAGTCCAATTGACCTAAAACTTCATGGAACTTATTTTTGGACCAGAAGAAGCCCACAAAGTATCGGAGTTGGACCAGGAGAGTCCCGGGCTGCCCACGAGGGTGGGGGCGCACCCACCCCCCTGGGCGCGCCCCCTGCCTCTTGGACAGCCCGGAGGTCCACCAACGTACTTCTTCCTCCCATATATACCCATATACCCTAAAAACTTTGGGGAACACAATAGATCGGGAGTTCCGCCGCCAGAAGCCTCCGTAGCCACCGAAAGCCAATCTAGACCCGCTCCGGCACCCTACCGGAGGGGGAATCCTTCTCCAGTGGCCATCTTCATCATCCCGGTGCTCTCCATGACGAGGAGGGAGTAGTTCTCCCTCGGGGCTGAGGGTATGTACCAGTAGCTATGTGTTTGATCTCTCTCTCTCTCTCGTGTTCTTGAGGTGGTATGATCTTGATGTATCGTGAGCTTTGCTATTATAGTTGGATCTTATGATGTTTCTCCCCCCTCCACTCTCTTGTAATGGATTGAGTTTTCCCTTTGAAGTTATCTTATCGGACTGAGTCTTTAAGAATTTGAGAACACTTGATGTATGTCTTGTGTGGGATACCCGTGGTGACAATGGGGTATTCTATTGATCCACTTGATGTATGTTTTGGTGATCAACTTGCGGGTTCCGCCCATGAACCTATGCATAGGGGTTGGCACACATTTTCATCTTGACTCTCCGGTAGAAACTTTGGGGCACTCTTTGAAGTTCTTTGTGTTGGTTTGAATAGATGAATCTGAGATTGTGTGATGCATATCGTATAATCATACCCACGGATACTTGAGGTGACATTGGAGTATCTAGGTGGCATTAGGGTTTTGGTTGATTTGTGTCTTAAGGTGTTATTCTAGTACGAACTCTAGGGCTGTTTGTGACACTTATAGGAATAGCCCAACGGATTGATTGGAAAGAATAACTTTGAGGTGGTTTCGTACCCTATCATAATCTCTTCGTTTGTTCTCCGCTATTAGTGACTTTGGAGTGACTCTTTGTTGCATGTTGAGGGATACTTATGTGATCCAATTATGTTATTATTGTTGAGAGAACTTGTACTAGTGAAAGTATGAACCCTAGGCCTTGTTTCCTAGCATTGCAATACCGTTTGTGCTCACTTTTATCATTAGTTACCTTGCTGTTTTTATATTTTCAGATTACAAAAACCTTTATCTACCATCCATATACCACTTGTATCACCATCTCTTCGCCAAACTAGTGCACCTATACAACTTACCATTGTATTGGGTGCGTTGGGGACACAAGAGACTCTTTGTTATTTGGTTGCAGGGTTGCTTGAGAGAGACCATCTTTATCCTACGCCTCCTACGGATTGATAAACCTTAGGTCATCCACTTGAGGGAAATTTGCTACTGTCCTACAAACCTCTGCACTTGGAGGCCCAACAACGTCTACAAGAAGAAGGTTGTGTAGTAGACATCAAGCTCTTTTCTGGCGCCGTTGCCGGGGAGGTTAGCGCTTGAAGGTATATCTTTAGATCTTGCAATCGAGTCTTTTTGTTTCTTGTTTTAGCACTAGTTTAGTTTATAAAAGAAAATTACAAAAAATGGAATTAAGTTTGCTTCATACGCTTCATCTTTTTAGTATCTTTCGTGAGTATGATGGAAAGGAAAATTGTGCCAAAGTGTTAGAAGAAGAATACATTAAAATGTTTGGCACTAAATCTTTGAATGATGAGCATGATTACAATGTTGTTAGTATGAATTCCTTGAATATCCATGATGCTAATGATATGCAAAGCCACAAGCTTGGGGAAGCTATGTTTGATGAAGATGATATTTTTTGTCCCCCAAGCTTTGATGAGCAAATTTATTATGATGAAAGCATGCCTTCTATTTATGATGATTATATTGATGAAAGTGGATTTGGAGAGGTCATGACTTTATTTAGTGATGAATCCACTATTTTGGAAGAGGTTCCAATTGATTATGAGAACAAAGTTGCTATCTATGATGATTATTGTGATGACTTGTATGCTATTAAGAATAAAGATAACCATGAAACTTGTCATCATGATTTTAGTTTTCAATTGGATTATGCCTCACATGATAACTATTTTGTTGAGTTTGCTCCCACTATTATTCATGAGAAGAATTTTGCTTATGTGGAGAGTAATAAAATTTCTATGCTTGTAGATCATGAAAAGAATGCTTTATGTGATAGTTATATTGTTGAATTCATTCATGATGCTACTGAAAATTATTATGAGGGAGGAATATATGCTTGTAGGAATTGCAATAATATCAAGTTCCCTCTCTATGTGCTTAAAGTTTTGAAGTTATGCTTGTTTTGCCTTCCTATGCTAGTTGATTATTGCTCCCATAAGTTGTTAGCTCACAAAATTCCTATGCATAGGAAGTGGGTTAGACTTAAATGTGCTAGTCATATTCTTCAAGATGCTCTCTTTATGTTTCAATTCTTATCTTTTATGTGAGAATCATTTGTTGGGTTTCGTAGTAATTTAACAAAAAATTCCTACGCACACGCAAGATCATGGTGATGCATAGCAACGAGAGGGGAGAGTATGATCTACGTACCCTTGTAGATCGACAACGGAAGCGTTTGGTTGATGTAGTCGTACGTCTCCACGGCCCGACCGATCAAGCACCGACACTACGGCACCTCCGAGTTCTAGCACACGTTCAGCTCGATGACGATCCCCGGACTCCGATCCAGCAAAGTGTCGGGGAAGAGTTCCGTCAGCACAATGGCGTGGTGATGATCTTGATGTACTACTGTTGCAGGGCTTCGCCTAAGCACCACTACAATATTATCGAGGACTATGATGGAAGGGGCACCGCACACGGCTAAGAATATGATCACGTGGATCAACTTGTGTCTCTAGGGATTACGTGATCCAAATCAACTAAACCATGTCCGATCATCACGTGAGATGGAGTAGTTTCATTGGTGAACATCGCTATGTTGATCATATCTGCTATATGATTCACGCTCGACCTTTCGGTCTCCGTGTTCCGAGGCCATATCTGTATATGCTTGGCTCGTCAAGTATAACCTGAGTATTCTGCGTGTGCAACTGTTTTGCACCCGTTGTATTTGAACGTAGAGCCTATCACACCCGATCATCACGTGGTGTCTCAGCACGAAGAACTTTCACAACGGTGCATACTCAGGGAGAACACTTCTTGATAATTTAGTGAGAGATCATCTTATAATGCTACCGTCAATCAAAGCAAGATAAGATGCATAAAAGATAAACATCACATGCAATCAATATAAGTGATATGATATGGCCATCATCATCTTGTGCTTGTGATCTCCATCTCCGAAGCACCGTCATGATCACCATCGTCACCGGCGCGACACCTTGATCTCCATCGTAGCATCGTTGTCGTCTCGCCAATCTTATGCTTCCACGACTATCGCTACCGCTTAGTGATAAAGTAAAGCATTACAGCGCGATTGCATTGCATACAATAAAGCGACAACCATATGGCTCCTTCCAGTTGCCGATAACTCGGTTACAAAACATGATCATCTCATACAATAAAATTTAGCATCATGTCTTGACCATATCACATCACAACATGCCTTGCAAAAACAAGTTAGACGTCCTCTACTTTGTTGTTGCATGTTTTACGTGGCTGCTACGGGCTTAAGCAAGAACCAATCTTACCTACGCATCAAAACCACAACGATAGTTTGTCAAGTTGGTGCTGTTTTAACCTTCGCAAGGACCGGGCGTAGCCACACTCGGTTCAACTAAAGTTGGAGAAACTGTCACCCGCAAGCCACCTATGTGCAAAGCACGTCGGGAGAACCGGTCTCGCGTAAGCGTACGCATAATGTCGGTCCGGGCCGCTTCGTCCAACAATACCACCAAACCAAAGTATGACATACTGGTAAGCAGTATGACTTATATCGCCCACAACTCACTTGTGTTCTACTCGTGCATATAACATCAACATATAAAACCTAGGCTCGGATGCCATTGTTGGGTTTCGTAGTAATTTCAAAAAATTTCCTACGCACACGCAAGATCATGGTGATGCATAGCAACGAGAGGGGAGAGTATGATCTACGTACCCTTGTAGATCGACAACAGAAGCGTTTGGTTGATGTAGTCGTACGTCTCCACGGCCCGACCGATCAAGCACCGAAACTATGGCACCTCCGAGTTCTAGCACACGTTCAGCTCGATGACGATCCACGGACTCCGATCCAGCAAAGTGTCGGGGAAGAGTTCCGTCAGCACGACGGCGTGGTGACGATCTTGATGTACTACTATCGCAGGGCTTCGCCTAAGCACCGCTACAATATTATCGAGGACTATGGTGGAAGGGGGCACCGCATACGGCTAAGAATATGATCACGTGGATCAACTTGTGTCTCTAGGGGGTGCCCCTGCCTCTGTATATAAAGGTTCAAGGGAGGGGGGCCGGCCGACCAGGAGAGGTGCGCCAGGAGGAGTCCTACTCCTTTTGGGAGTAGGACTCCCCCCCTTTCCTAGTTGGAATAGGATTCGTGGAGGGGGGGGAAGAGGAGAGAGAGGAGGAAGGGGGGTCGGCCCCCTCTCCTTGTCCAATTCGGACCAAGGGGGGGAGGGGCGCGCGGCCCAGCCCTGGCTGCCTCTTCTCTTCTTTCACTAAGGCCCACTAAGGCCCATATACCTCCCGGGGGGTTCCAGTAACCTCCCGGTACTCCGGTAAAATCCCGATTTCACCTGGAACACTTCCGATATCCAAACATAGGCTTCCAATATATCAATCTTTATGTCTCGACCATTTCGAGACTCCTCGTCATGTCCATAATCACATCCGGGACTCCGAACAACCTTCGTTACATCAAAATGCATAAACTCATAATATAACTGTCATCGTAACCTTAAGCGTGCGGACCCTACGGGTTCGAGAACAATGTAGACATGACCGAGACACGTCTCCGGTCAATAACCAATAGCGGAACCTGGATGCTCATATTGCTCCTACATATTCTACGAAGATCTTTTATTGGTCAGACCGCATAACAACATACGTTGTTCCCTTTGTCATCGGTATGTTACTTGCCCGAGATTCGATCGTCGGTATCTCAATACCTAGTTCAATCTCGTTACCGGCAAGTCTCTTTACTCGTTCCGTAATACATCATCTCACAACTAACTCATTAGTTGCAATGCTTGCAAGGCTTATGTGATGTATTACCGAGAGGGCCCAGAGATACCTCTCCGACAATCGGAGTGACAAATCCTAATCTCGAAATATGGCAACCCAACATTTACCTTTGGAGACACCTGTAGAGCTCCTTTATAATCACCCAGTTACGTTGTGACGTTTGGTAGCACACAAAGTGTTCCTCCGGTAAACGGGAGTTGCATAATCTCATAGTCATAGGAACATGTATAAGTCATGAAGAAAGCAATAGCAACATACTAAACGATCGGGTGCTAAGCTAATGGAATGGGTCATGTCAATCAGATCATTCACCTAATGATGTGATCCCGTTAATCAAATAACAACTCCTTGTCCATGGTTAGGAAACATAACCATCTTTGATTAACGAGCTAGTCAAGTAGGGGCATACTAGTGACACTCTGTTTGTCTATGTATTCACACATGTATTATGTTTCCGGTTAATACAATTCTAGCATGAATAATAAACATTTATCATGAAATAAGGAAATAAATAATAACTTCATTATTGCCTCTAGGGCATATTTCCTTCATCATTGAACTCATCATGCCTAGCTAGGGGCGTTAAACGATAGCGCTCAGCCCAACTTTATTTTTGTTCCTTGGTTTTTGTTCCTGTTTAGTAATAAATAATTTATATAGCCTATTTTATGATTGAGTTTTTATGTTTAAATTAGTGTTTGTTCCAAGTAGAACCGTTGGGAAGACTTGGGGAAAGTCCTTGCGATCTTGCTGTAAAAAACAGAAACTTTAGCGCTCGCGGGAATTGCTGCCATTTTTTACTGGAGAGTTCTATTTAGTTAATTCTTTTTGCAGATGATTAATAGGCAAATTACTCAGGTCCACCAGTTTATTTGAGAATTTTATTAGTTCCAGAAGTTTGCTTTAGTTACAAATTACTACAGACTGTTCTGTTTTTGATAGATTCTGTTTTTCGTGTGTTGTTTGCTTATTTTAATGAATCTATGGCTAGTAAAAGAGTTTATAAACCATAGAGAAGTTGGAATAAAGTAGGTTTAACACCAATATAAATCAAGAATGAGTTCATTACAGTACCTTGAAGTGGTGTTTTGTTTTCTTTCGCTAACGGAGCTCACGAGTTTTCTGTTAAGTTTTGTGTTGTGAAGTTTTCAAGTTTTGGGTAAAGATTCGATTGATTATGGAATAGGGAGTGGCAAGAGCCTAAGCTTGGGGATGCCCAAGGCACCCCAAGGTAATATTCAAGGATAACCAAAAGCCTGAGCTTGGGGATGCCCCGGAAGGCATCCCCTCTTTCGTCTTCGTTCATCGGTAACTTTACTTGGAGCTATATTTTTATTTACCACATGATATGTGTTTTGCTTGGAGCATCAATTTATTTTATTT
The DNA here is from genome assembly GCF_018294505.1 of Triticum aestivum. Taxonomy (NCBI): domain Eukaryota; kingdom Viridiplantae; phylum Streptophyta; class Magnoliopsida; order Poales; family Poaceae; genus Triticum; species Triticum aestivum. The sequence continues at coordinate 154,021,846 of NC_057812.1, forward strand.
GGTTTTGCTTGATGTTTGAATAAAATACCAAGATCTGAAATTATTAAATGTTAGAGAGTCTTCACATAGTTAAATAATTATTTAACTACTCATTGATCTTCACTTATATCTTTCGGAGTAGTTTGTTGTTGCTCTAGTGCTTCATTTATATCTTTTTAGAACACGGTGGTGGTTTTATTTTGTAGAAATAGATTAACTCTCATGCTTCACTTATATCATTTTGAGAGTCTCTAAACATCATGGTAATTTTCTTTGGTTATGAATTTAGTCCTAATATGATGGGCATCCAAGAGGGATATAATAAAAACTTTCATAAAAAAGGTGCATTGAATACTAAGAGAAGTTTGATACTTGATAATTGTTTTGAGATATAGAGATGGTGATATTAGAGTCATGCTAGTTGAGTAGTTGTGAATTTGAGAAATACTTGTGTTGAAGTTTGTGATTCCCGTAGCATGCACGTATGGTGAACTGTTATGTGATGAAGTTGGAGCATGATTTATTTATTGATTGTCTTCCTTATGAGTGGCGGTCGGGGACGAACGACGGTCTTTTCCTACCAATCTATCCCCCTAGGATCATGCACGTAATACTTTGTTTCGATAACTAATAAATTTTTGCAATAAGTATGTGAGTTCTTTATGACTAATGTTGAGTCCATGGATTATACGCACTCTCACCCTTCCACCATTGCTAGCCTCTCTAGTACCGCGCAACTTTCGCCGGTACCTTAAACCCACCATATATCTTCCTCAAAACAGCCACCATACCTACCTATTATGGCATTTCCATAGCTATTCCGAGATATATTGCCATGCAACTTACCACCGTTCCATTTATTATGACACGCTCCATCATTGTCATATTGCTTTACATGATCATGTAGTTGACATCGTATTTGTGGCAAAGCCACCATTCATAATTCTTTCATACATGTCACTCATGAGTCATTACACATCCCGGTACACCGCCGGAGGCATTCATATAGAGTCATATTTTGTTCTAAGAATTGAGTTGTAATTCTTGAGTTGTAAGTAAATAAAAGTGTGATGATCATCATTATTAGAGCATTGTCCCAGTGAGGAAAGGATGATGGAGACTATGATTCCCCCATAAGTCGGGATGAGACTCCGGACGAAAATAAATAAATAAATAAATAAAAGAGGCCAAAGAAGCCCAAATAAAAAATAGAATAGAAAAGAGGCCATAAAAAAGGAGAAGGCTCAAATAAAAAAATGAGAGAAAAAGAGAGAAGGGGCAATGCTACTATCCTTTTACCACACTTGTGCTTCAAAGTAGCACCATGATCTTCATGATAGAGAGTCTCCTATGTTGTCACTTTCATATACTAGTGGGAATCTTTCATTATAGAACTTGGCTTGTATATTCCAATGATGGGCTTCCACAAAATGCCCTAGGTCTTCGTGAGCAAGCGAGTTGGATGCACACCCACTAGTTTCTTTTGTTGAGCTTTCATACACTTATAGCTCTAGTGCATCCGTTGCATGGCAATCCCTACTCACTCACATTGATATCTATTGATGAGCCTAGTTGATGTGAGACTATCTTCTCCTTTTTGTCTTCTCCACAACCACCATTCTATTCCACCTATAGTGCTATGTCCATGGCTCATGCTCATGTATTGCGTGAAGATTGAAAAAGTTTGAGAATATCAAAAGTATGAAATAATTGCTTGGCTTGTCATCGAGGTTGTGCTATTATAGTTGGACCTTATGATGTTTCTCCCCCCTCTACTCTCTTGTAATGGATTGAGTTTTCCCTTTGAAGTTATCTTATCGGATTGAGTCTTTAAGGATTTGAGAACACTTGATGTATGTCTTGCGTGGGATACCCGTGGTGACAATGGGGTATTCTATTGATCCACTTGATGTATGTTTTGGTGATCAACTTGCGGGTTCCGCCCATGAACCTATGCATGGGGGTTGGCACACGTTTTCGTCTTGACTCTCCGGTAGAAACTTTGGGGCACTCCTTGAAGTTCTTTGTGTTGGTTTGAATAGATGAATCTGAGATTGTGTGATGCATATCGTATAATCATACCCACGAATACTTGAGGTGACATTGGAGTATCTAGGTGACATTAGGGTTTTGGTTGATTTGTGTCTTAAGGTGTTATTCTAGTACGAACTCTAGGGTTGTTTGTGACACTTATAGGAATAGCCCAACGGGTCGATTGGAAAGAATAACTTTGAGGTTGTTTTGTACCCTACCATAATCTCTTCGTTTGTTCTCCGATATTAGTGACTTTGGAGTGACTCTTTGTTGCATGTTGAGGGATAGTTATGTGATCCAATTATGTTATTATTGTTGAGAGAACTTGTACTAGTGAAAGTATGAACCCTAGGCCTTGTTTCCTAGCATCGCAATACCGTTTGTGCTCACTTTTATCATTAGTTACCTTGCTGTTTTTATATTTTCAGATTACAAAAACCTTTATCTACCATCCATATACCACTTGTATCACCATCTCTTCGCTGAACTAGTGCACCTATACAACTTACCATTGTATTGGGTGTGTTGGGGACACAAGAGACTCTTTGTTATTTGGTTGCAGGGTTGCTTGAGAAAGACCATCTTCATCCTACGCCTCCTATGGAAATTTGCTACTATCCTACAAACCTCTGCACTTGGAGGCCCAACAACGTCTACAAGAAGAAGGTTGTGTAGTAGACATCACTTGGTTCTCCGAGTGGATCAGCAGAAACCATACAAGCTTGCTCCCTCTTGGGAAGGCCCCTTCGTTGTCACCAGAGTGCTCCACAATGGAGCGTACTGATACGCCTCCAACGTATCTATAATTTTTTATTGCTCCATGCTATATTATCTACTGTTTTGGACTATATTGGGCTTTATTTTCTACTTTTATATTATTCTTGGGACTAACCTATTAACCGGAGGCCCAACGCAGAATTGCTGTTTTTGCCTATTTCGGTGTTTCGAAGAAACTGAATATCAAACGGAGTCCAAACAGAAAATTCCTTTTTGGAACGTGATTTTCTTCTCGGATAAGACCCAGGAGACTTGGACCCTACTCCAAGAAGTACCAGAGGAGGTCACGAGGGTAGGGGGCGCCCCCCCTACAGGGCACGCCCCCTACCTCGTGGGCCCCTCGGTGCTCCACCGACGTACTCCTTCCTCCTATATATACCCACGTACCCCCAAACGATCAGAACAGGAGCCAAAAACCTAATTCCACCGCCGCAACTTTCTGTATCCACGAGATCCCATCTTGGGGCCTGTTCCGGAGCTCCACCGGAGAGGGCCGTCATCACGGAGGGCTTCTACATCATCATAGCCCCTCCGATGAAGTGTGAGTAGTTTACCTCAGACCTTCAGGTCCATAGTTAGTAGCTAGATGGCTTCTTATCTCTTTTTGGATCTCAATACAATATTCTCCCCCTCTCTTGTGGAGATCTATTCGATGTAATCTTCTTCTTTTGCGGTGTGTTTGTTGAGACCGATGAATTGTGGGTTTATGATCAAGTCTATCTATGAACAATATTTGAATCTTCTCTGAATTCTTTTATGTATGATTGGTTATCTTTGCAAGTCTCTTCGAATTATCCGTTTGGTTTGGCCAACTAGATTGGTAGTTCTTGCCATGGGAGAAGTGCTTAGCTTTGGGTTCGATCTTGCGGTGTTCTTTCCCAGTGACAGAAGGGGCAGCAAGACACGTATTGTATCGTTGCCATCGAGGATAACAAGATGGGGTTTATTTCATATTGCATGAATTTATCTCTCTACATCATGTCATCTTGCTTAAAGCGTTACTCTGTTTTTAACTTAATACTCTAGATGCATGCTGGATAGCGGTCGATGAGTGGAGTAATAGTAGTAGATGCAGAATCGTTTCGATCTACTTGTCACGGACGTGATGCCTATATACATGATCATGCCTAGATATTCTCATAACTATGCTCAATTCTGTCAATTGCTCAACAGTAATTTGTTCACCCACCGTAGAAAACTTATGCTCTCGAGAGAAGCCACTAGTGAAACCTATGGCCCCCGGGTCTATTCTCATCATATCAATCTCCATCACTTTAATCTTGTTTTGTTTTTACTTTGCCTTTTACTTTTCACTTTGCATCTTTATATCAAAAATACCAAAAATATTATCTATCGGATCTCACTTCCGTAAGTGACCGTGAAGGGATTGACAACCCCTAATCGCGTTGGTTGCGTTGAGCTCTTTGTGTTGTGTAGGTACGAGGGACTTGCGCGTGGCCTCCTACTGAATTGATACCTTGGTTCTCAAAAACTGAGGGAAATACTTACGCTACTCTGCTGCATCATCCCTTCCTCTTCGGGGAAAACCAACGCAAGCTCAAGACGTAGCAAGAAGGATTTCTGGCGCCGTTGCCGGGGAGTCAACGCAAAAAGTCAACATACCAAGTACCCATCACAATCCCTATCTCCCGCATTACATTATTTGCCATTTGCCTCTCGTTTTCCTCTCCCCCACTTCACCCTTGCCGTTTTATTCGCCCTCTCTTTCTTCTTCCCCTCCTCCCTCTCTATTTGCCTCTTTTTGCCCATTTGCTTTTGTTTGCTCGTGTGTTAGATTGCTTGTTTGTCGCGATGGCTCAAGATACTACCAAATTGTGTGACTTCACCAATACCAACAATAATGATTTTCTTAGCACTCCGATTGCTCCTCTTGCCAATACTGAATCTTGTGAAATCAATACTGCTTTGTTGAATCTTGTTATGAAAGATCAATTCGCCGGCCTTCCTAGTGAAGATGCCGCTACTCATCTGAATAGCTTCGTTGATTTATGTGATATGCAAAAGAAAAAAGATGTCGATAATGATGTCGTTAAATTGAAGCTATTTCCTTTTTCGCTTAGAGATCGTGCTAAAGCTTGGTTTTCGTCTTTGCCTAAAAATAGTATTGATTCTTGGAACAAGTGCAAAGATGCTTTTATCTCTAAGTATTTTCCTCCCGCTAAGATCATCTCTCTTAGAAACGATATTATGAATTTTAAGCAACTTGATCATGAACATGTTGCACAAGCTTGGGAGAGAATGAAATTAATGATACGTAATTGCCCTACTCATGGTTTAAATTTGTGGATGATTATACAAAATTTTATGCCGGATTGAATTTTGCTTCTAGAAATCTTTTAGATTCGGCCGCGGGAGGCACTTTTATGGAAATCACTTTAGGAGATGCTACTAAACTCCTAGATAATATTATGGTTAATTATTCTCAATGGCATACTGAAAGATCTTCTAATAAAAAAGTGCATGCGATAGAAGAAATCAATGTTTTGAGTGGAAAGATGGATGAACTTATGAAATTATTTGCTACTAAGAGTGTTTCTTCTGATCCTAATGATATGCCTTTGTCTACCTTGATTGAGAATAACAATGAATCTATGGATGTGAATTTTGTTGGTAGGAATAATTTTGGTAACAACGCTTATAGAGGGAATTTTAATCCTAGGCCTTATCCTAGTAATCCTTCTAATAATTATGGGAATTCCTACAACAACTCTTATGGAAATTATAATAAGATGCCCTCTGATTTTGAATCTAATATTAAAGAATTTATTTCTTCACAAAAGAATTTTAATGCTATGATTGAAGTAAAATTGCTTAAGATTGATGATTTGGCTAGGAACGTTGATAGAATTGCTCTTGATGTTGATGCTTTGAAACTTAGATCTATTCCACCTAAGCATGATATTAATGAGTCTCTAAAAGCCATGAGAATTTCAATTGATGAGTGTAAAGAAAGAACCGCTAGGATGCGTGCTTCCAAAGATGCCTTTATTAAAGCGTGTTCTTCTAATTCTTATGAAAATCAAGATGAAGATCTAAAAGTTATTGATGTTTCTCCTATTAAATCTATTTTTTGCAATATGAACCTTGATGAAACTGAATATGATCTTCCTTTACCTAGAAGGCGTTCTAAAAATTCGGAGTATTTAGATCTTTATGATGAAATTGATGAAAGTGAGATTGAAAGAAATAAAAATCTATATGTTGCTAAACCCACTATATTGGATTTCAAGGAATTTAATTATGAAAGTTGCTCTTTGATTGATTTGTATTTCTTTGTTGCAATCCGTGCTAAATTCTCCGCATGCTTATGGTCAAAAGAAAGCCTTCACCGAACATATTGTTGATGCCTTGATGCAATCTTATGAAGAAAAACTTGAGTTGAAAGTCTCTATCCCTAGAAAACTCTATGATGAGTGGGAACCAACTATCAAAATTAAAATTAAAGATCATGAGTTTTATGCTTTGTGTGATTTGGGTGCTAGTGTCTCCACTATCCCCAAAACTTTGTGTGATTTGCTAGATTTCCGCGATCTTGATGATTGCTCTCTAAACTTGCATCTTGCGGATTCCACTATTAAGAAACCTATGGGAAGAATTAATGATGTTCTTATTGTTGCAAATAGGAATTATGTGCCCGTAGATTTCATTGTTCTTGATATAGATTGCAATCCTTCTTGCCCTATTATTCTTGGTAGACCTTTCCTTAGAACGGTTGGTGCGATTATTGATATGAAGGAAGGGAATATTAGATTCCAATTTCCATTAAAAAAGGGCATGGAACACTTTCCAAGAAAGAAAATAAAATTGCCATATGAAACCATCATGAGAGCCACTTATGGATTGCCTTCCAAAGATGGCAATACCTAGATCTATCCTCGCTTTTATGCCTAGCTAGGGGCGTTAAACGATAGCGCTTGTTGGGAGGCAACCCAATTTTATTTTTTGTTTTTTGTGTTTTTCTTCTGTTACGGAATAAATAACCCATCTACCCTCTGTTTGGATGTGGTTTTGTGTTTTAATTAGTGATTGTGCCAAGCTAGACCTATTGGATCTTCTTGGATGATAGTTATTTGATCTTGCTGTAATTTGCAGAAACTTTGCGTTCAGTGCCCGAATTACTAAAAATCATCAGAACGTGATAAAATATTGATTCCAACTGCTGCTGATCAATAAACAAATTATCTAGGTCGTCTAATTTTGTTAGATTTTTTGGAGTTCCATAAGTTTGCGTTAGTTACAGGTTACTACAGACTGTTCTGTTTTTGACAGATTCTGTTTTTCGTGTGTTGTTTGCTTATTTTGATGAATCTATGGTTAGTAAAATAGTTTATAATCCATAGAGAAGTTGGAATACAGTAGGTTTAACACCAAAATAAATAAAGAATGAGTTCATTACAGTACCTTGAAGTGGTTTTATGTTTTCTTTCTCTAACGGAGCTCACGAGATTTCTATTGAGTTTTGTGTTGTGAAGTTTTCAAGTTTTGGGTGAGTTCTTTTGATGGATTATGGAACAAGGAGTGGCAAGAGCCTAAGCTTGGGGATGCCCATGGCACCCCCAAGATAATCCAAGGACACCAAAAAGTCAAAGCTTGGGGATGCCCCGGAAGGCATCCCCTCTTTCGTCCACTTCCATCGGTAATTTACTTGGAGCTATATTTTTATTCACCAACATGATATGTGTTTTGCTTGGAGCGTCTTGTATTATTTGTGTCTTTGTTTGTTAGTATGCTACAATCATCCTTGCTGTACACACCTTTTGAGAGAGCCATACTTGAATTGAAATTTGATAGAATACTCTATGTGCTTCACTTATATCTTTTGAGCTATGTAGTTTTGCTCTACGTGCTTCACTTATATCTTTTGAGCGTTATAATTTTGCTCTATGTGCTTCACTTAGATCTTTTAGAGCACGGTGGTGGTTTGTTTTAAAGAAACTATTGATCTCTCATGCTTCACTTAAATTATTTTGAGAGTCTTAATAGCATGGTAATTTGCTTAATATAAATATGCTTGGTGTTCAAGATATGTGAAATTTTCTTTTGAGTGCGTTGAATACTAAGAGAAGATTGAAGCATGATAATTGTTTTGAGATATGGAGGTGATAATATTAGAGTTATGCTAGTTTAGTAGTTGTGAATTTAAAGAATACTTGTGTTAAAGTTTGTGATTCCCGTAGCATGCACGTATGGTGAACCGTTATGTGATGAAGTCGGAGCATAATTTATTTATTGATTGTCTTCCTTATGAGTGGCGGTCGGGGACGAGCGATGGTCTTTTCCTACCAATCTATCCCCCTAGGAGCATGCGCGTAATACTTTGCTTTGATAACTTCTAGATTTTTGCAATAAGTATATGAGTTCTTTATGACTAATGTTGAGTCCATGGATTATATGCACTTTTTCCCATCCTTCCACCATTGCTAGCCTCTCTAATACCGCGCACCTTTCGCCGGTATCATACACCCACCATATACCTTCCTCAAAACAGCCACCATACCTACCTATCATGGCATTTCCATAGCCATTCCGAGATATATTGCCATGCAACTTTCCACCGTTCCGTTTATTATGACACGCTCCATCATTGTCATATTGCTAGCATGATCATGTAGTTGACATCGTATTTGTGGCAAAGCCACCATTCATAATTCTTTCATACATGTCACTCTTGATTCATTGCATATCCCGGTACACCGCCGGAGGCATTCATATAGAGTCATATTTGTTCTAAGTATCGAGTTGTAATTGTTGAGTTGTAAGAAAAATAAAAGTGTGATGATCATCATTTTCTAGAGCATTGTCCCAAGTGAGGAAAGGATGATGGAGACTATGATTCCCCCATAAGTCGGGATGAGACTCCGGACGAAAAAAAGAGGCCATAAAAAAAGAGAAAAGGCCCAAATAAAAAAATGAGAGAAAAAGAGAGAAGGGACAATGTTACTATCCTTTTACCACACTTGTGCTTCAAAGTAGCACCATGATCTTCATGATAGAGAGTCTCTCGTTATGTCACTTTCATATACTAGTGGGAATTTTTCATTATAGAACTTGGCTTGTATATTCCAATGATGGGCTTCCTCAAATTGCCCTAGGTCTTCGTGAGCAAGCGAGTTGGATGCACACCCACTTAGTTTCTTTTGATGAGCTTTCATATACTTATAGCTCTAGTGCATCCGTTGCATGGCAATCCCTACTCACTCACATTGATATCTATTGATGGGCATCTCCATAGCCCGTTGATACGCCTAGTTGATGTGAGACTATCTTCCCCTCTTTTTGTCTTCTCCACAACCACCCTTCTATTCCACATAGTGCTATGTCCATGGCTCACGCTCATGTATTGCGTGAAGATTGAAAAAGTTTTGAAAAAGTTAGAGTATGAAACAATTGCTTGGCTTGTCATCGGGGTTGTGCATGATTTAAATACTTTGTGTGGTGAAGATAGAGCATAGCCAGACTATATGATTTTGTAGGGATAACTTTCTTTGGCCATGTTATTTTGAGAAGACATAATTACTTTATTAGTATGCTTGAAGTGTTATTATTCTTTATGTCAATATGAACTTTTGTCTTGAATCTTTCTAATCTGAATATCCATACCACAATTAAGAAATTTTGCATTGAAATTATGCCAAGTAGCACTCCGCATCAAAAATTCTCTTTTTATCATTTACCTACTCGAGGACGAGCAGGAATTAAGCTTGGGGATGCCTGATACGTCTCCAACGTATCTATAATTTTTGATTGCTCCATGCTATATTATCTACTGTTTTGGACTATATTGGGCTTTATTTTCCACTTTTATATTATTTTTGGGACTAACCTATTAACCGGAGGCCCAGCCCAGAATTGCTGTTTTTTGCCTATTTCAGTGTTTCGAAGAAACAGAATATCAAACGGAGTCCAAACAGAAAAATCCTTTTTGGAACGTGATTTTCTTCTCGGATAAGACCCAGGAGACTTGGACCCTACTCCAAGAAGTACCGGAGGCGGTCACGAGGGTAGGGGGCGCGCCCCCCCTACAGGGCGCGCCCCCTGCCTCGTGGGCCCCTCGGTGCTCCACCGACGTACTCCTTCCTCCTATATATACCCACGTACCCCCAAACGATCAGAACAGGAGCCAAAAACCTAATTCCACCGCCGCAACTTTCTGTATCCACGAGATCCCATCTTGGGGCCTGTTCCGGAGCTCCGCCGGAGAGGGCCGTCATCACGGAGGGCTTCTACATCATCATAGCCCCTCCGATGAAGTGTGAGTAGTTTACCTCAGACCTTCGGGTCCATAGTTAGTAGCTAGATGGCTTCTTCTCTCTTTTTGGATCTCAATACAATGTTCTCCCCCTCTCTTGTGGAGATCTATTCGATGTAATCTTCTTCTTTTGCGGTGTGTTTGTTGAGACCGATGAATTGTGGGTTTATGATCAAGTCTATCTATGAACAATATTTGAATCTTCTCTGAATTCTTTTATGTATGATTGGTTATCTTTGCAAGTCTCTTCGAATTATCCGTTTGGTTTGGCCAACTAGATTGGTAGTTCTTGCCATGGGAGAAGTGCTTAGCTTTGGGTTCGATCTTGCGGTGTTCTTTCCCAGTGACAGAAGGGGCAGCAAGACACGTATTGTATCGTTGCCATCGAGGATAACAAGATGGGGTTTATTTCATATTGCATGAATTTATCTCTCTACATCATGTCATCTTGCTTAAAGCGTTACTCTGTTTTTAACTTAATACTCTAGATGCATGCTGGATAGCGGTCGATGAGTGGAGTAATAGTAGTAGATGCAGAATCGTTTCGATCTACTTGTCATGGACGTGATGCCTATATACATGATCATGCCTAGATATTCTCATAACTATGCTCAATTCTGTCAATTGCTCAACAGTAATTTGTTCACCCACCGTAGAAAACTTATGCTCTCGAGAGAAGCCACTAGTGAAACCTATGGCCCCCGGGTCTATTCTCATCATATCAATCTCCATCACTTTAATCTTGTTTTGTTTTTACTTTGCCTCTTACTTTTCACTTTGCATCTTTATATCAAAAATACCAAAAATATTATCTATCGGATCTCACTTCCGTAAGTGACCGTGAAGGGATTGACAACGCCTAATCGCGTTGGTTGCGTTGAGCTCTTTGTGTTGTGTAGGTACGAGGGACTTGCGCGTGGCCTCCTACTGGATTGATACCTTGGTTCTCAAAAACTGAGGAAAATACTTACGCTACTCTGCTGCATCATCCCTTCCTCTTCGGGGAAAACCAACGCAAGCTCAAGACGTAGCACGTACCACCTCTACGATGTTGAGCACAAGAAAGACGAGCCATGCGCTTGGAATGCGGAGCTGCTCCGCCCCTTTTATACTTAAACACTCAGTCTGTTGAGATGTAATAAGAAGCACCTTTGTAGTTTGTTTATCAAAGACAAGGGTTTTTAGAGTCTTCTGAAAATGATTGTCGATTGCTTACGTTTGTTTCTGAAATACCCCAGTGGGTGGCTTAGCTACGAATCCGTTTTGCCTAAGTTGAAAAAATCCTCCCGAGTGATGAGCAAGTCTCTCACCCGGGGGCTTAGCTGCAGTCCAGTACTCGCCTAAGTTAAAAAAATCCTACCGAGTGATGATCAAGTCTCTCACTCGGGGGCTTAGCTGCAGTCCAGTACACGCCTAAGTTGAAAAATCCTACCGAGTGATGAGCAAGTCTCTCAGTCGGGGGCTTAGCTGCGAATTCATTTTGCCTAAGTTGAAAAAAATCCTGAAGAGTGATGAGCAAGTCTCTCACTCGGGGGCTTAGCTACAGTCCAGTACTCGCCTAAGTTGAAAAAAATCCTACCGAGTGATGAGCAAGTCTCTCACTCGGGGGCTTAGCTGCAGTCCAGTACTTGCCTAAGTTGAAAAAATCCTACCGAGTGATGAGCAAGTCTCTCACTCGGGGGCTTAGCTGCAGTCTGATACTCGCCTAAGTTGAAAAAATCCTACCGAGTGATGAGCAAGTCTCTCACTCGGGGGCTTAGCTGCAGTCCAGTACTCGCCTAACTTGAAAAATCCTACCGAGTGATGAGCAAGTCTCTCACTCGGGGGCTTAGCTACAGTCCAGTACTCGCCTAAGTTGAAAAAATCCTACCGAGTGATGAGCAAGTCTCTCACTCGGGGGCTTAGCTGCAGTCCAGTACTCGCCTAAGTTGAAAAGAATCCTACCGAGTGATGAGAAAGTCTCTCACTCAGGGGCTTAGCTGCAGTCCAGTACTCACCTAAGTTGAAAAAATCCTACCGAGTGATGAGCAAGTCTCTCACTCGGAGGCTTAGCTGCAGTCCAGTACTCGCCTAAGTTTCAAAATTCCTATCGAGTGATGAGCAAACCTCACACTCAGAGGCTTAGCTGCATCCCAATGCTCGCCTAAGTTTCAAAAATCCTACCGAGTGATGAGCAAACCTCACACTCGGGGGCTTAGCTGCAGCCCAATGCTCGCCTAAGTTGAAAAAATCGTACCGAGTGATGAGCAAACCTCACACTCGGGGGATTAGCTGCAGCCCAATGCTCGCCTAAGTTTCAAAAATCCTACTGAGTGATGAGCAAACCTCACACTCGGAGGCTTAGCTGCAGCCCAATGCTCGCCTAAGTTTCAAAAATCCTACTGAGTGATGAGCAAACCTCACACTTGGAGGCTTAGCTGCAGCCCAATGCTCACCTAAGTTTCAGAAATCCTACCAAGTGATGAGAAAACCTCACACTCGGAGGCTTAGCTGCAGCCCAATGCTCGCCTAAGTTTCAAAAATCCTACTGAGTGATGAGCAAATCTCACACACTCTCCACAGAGCTGCGCCACAAGTACAATGTCCGCTCCATCCCTATCTGCAAGGATGACGAGGTGCAGGTTGACTGCAATCCTCTCCACGGAGCTGCGCCACAAGTACAATGTGCGCTCCATCCCTATCTGCAAGGATGACGAGGTGTAGGTCGACTGCAATCTTCTCCATGGAGCCGTGCCACAAGTACAATGTCCGCTCCATCCCTATCCACAAGGATGACGAGGTGCAGGTCGACTGCGAACCTCCCCTCAGAGCTGCGCCACAAGTACAATGTGCGCTCCATCCCTATCTGCAAGGACGACGAGGTGCAGGTCGACTGGGATATTTCCTTCAAAGTTACATCTCAAAGAATATTCCGAGTGGATAATAAGTTCCACTCGAAGGTAAATGTAAGCACATGCAGAAGATAAACCAAGATCAGATAAAATCTCGAAGGTCTCAGGACGAAGTACTTGTGCGTCAGGCCCGAAAGAGTTTAACGGTTACAATAACCACTCGGCATTCCGAGGCGAATTTAAAGCAAGTTTAAGTATCAAGTTTGTTCACTCAGCAGGAGGAGGACTTGCAGGCTCGACGAACTCATCCAAATCGATCCCATCAGTGATTCGAGTGGCAGCAGCAATAAAAGTCTCCATGAAGGACTGGAAGTCGTGCCTTTTTGTGTTAGCAACCTTGATCGCCGCCAACTTCTCCTCTTGAGCTTCTCGGCAGTGGACTCTGACCAGTGACAGAGCCACGTCAGCGCCACACCGGGCAGAGGACTTCTTCCATTCCTGCACTCGACCAGGGATCTCGTTGAGTCGAGCCATCAGAGACTCGAGATCATTCTGAAGCGTTGCGCTTAGCCAGAGCGATGAGTCGATGCGTGAAACTGCAACCTTTAGACGGGCAAGATAACTTGTAACACCGGCGACGTGAGATTCCAGTCGAAGCACATTCATGGTAGCCTCATCACCGACTAGAGAAAGGATAGGGTCCAAGCCTGTCTCGACCCGTCCAGTCTCATCTTCAAAGTTTTGGCAGAATTCTGCAGAGTCAAAGAGTTAATGAGTTGACTGGTTGGGTCCAACTTGCAAACAGTAAAACAGTCGAGTAAAAAAGAAGTACCTTCGAGCATAAGAAAGAGTTTCTTGGCAAGAGCTTTCAGATAAGCCTCCAAATCGTTCCTCATGCGAGTCATGCTCTCCAGCTGGTCGGTCAGAGCCACTTTATCTTTTTTCAGAAAAGTCGCCTCTCGATTGGATTCAATGATAGACGACTTCAGCTTGTTGATTTGTTCCTGCAGTGCTCCGACCGAAGCCAGTTTCTGGTCAGCAAGGGCAGTCTTCTCCTGAGCCTCCTTCTGCGCAACTGCAAGATCCAGATCCTTCTTCTCCAGGGCTAACCTCATTTTCTCTGCAAAATACACATTTAGATAAAGGTAGTGTCTATTTGATGTTTGACTGGAAATCAATTGGACATCAGTCAAGTTTTCCAACCAATAATAGAATGACACTTGTATGTATCTGTGTGTCCCTTTTTTGTGCATCTTCGTTGTATGTATGTCATCAGGAGAAAGGCCAATCATAATTGGGTTGGAACTAGACCCAGTTTCAAACATATGTGAGCTACAACTATCGCAATACCACATTCAAGAAAAAGCTTACTGATCCATCAACGTACCCTCTGTAGGTTTGGCATCAATGTACAGCCTACTTACAATCTTTTGGGAGAAAAATACAGTGATAATTAGACTGCCATTAGAGTCTTCTAGTAACTGGCAGTCTACTCACAGTGATATCTTAAGAGTTAAAGACTAGATACACAAAACTTACAGTCAAATTAGCACTGGAACTTCTACAATTACAGTGTATTTATGCATAACTTACACTCATATTGTGTGATTATTACAGTGACATTATGACTGGAACTTGTCGAGTCTCAAAGACACCCTTTTATGCAGTGTCGAGTCATGAGTTGGTATGTATGTACGCGGGTTGGACTGGACCCATTTGCATTCTATGACAAGCAGGTGAAAAACTGACATTACAGTAAGAAAACCTTGCAAGTATAGTACCTCATGCCATCTACGGATTATAGAGACACAACTGGACCAGCATACACAGTGCCTATCATACAGATGACCACACATTGAACCAACATACACACTGCCCTATCCATAGTGTGAAAAAAGCAGTTCAACATCTCCCTAATGCAAAAAAGCCTTCTTCTCCATCATTGTTAATTCAGTTTGAAAGAAAGGATCAAACAAGAATTAGACCAATCATTAAGATATACAACACAAAGGGAAGCAATTAACACTGAGCCAAAAAGCTAAAAATACATAGTACAAGAGACAATGAATGATGTAGACGAGCACAATAAATTAGGCAACCTTGAGCCAAAAGTACAACTAAAAAAGACTGGAAATCATGAACCTCTTTACTGTAAATTTGAAGTATAAAAAGTAGAAGTGCTTACATCATCAAAGAAATCAGTAACAAGAAGTGTAGAACTTACCCCCCCGTGTTGAACTCAGAGAAAAACTTATCATTAGCATACCTCTGTCCTTAAGTTCGGAATGTTAGCGCTTGAAAAATGGTTAACAACTTGAGTCCTTGCAGTCCATACTTCCATAAACTCGAATGTAAAGACACCACAATTGTGTGCCTGGTTTCACATGATAAAGGAAGAAGACAAAAAAATAAGATACCAACAAAATTAAGAACAAAATATAAGAGAAATTCTGGTCAACCATACTTAAAAACAAATTACCTATTGGTCTGGTAGGTAACAGCTAGGTAGATAACGTCAATTTTTCAAAATTAATTTGTTTCCTCAACATGGGAGTAATAAAAGCATCCCAGAATCCTATAAAGTGTGTAATCCGTTCGAATAAAAGAAAATGCAAGAGATAAATCTTAAAAGATAACAACACAGTGCCTTCAAAAGAGAAACAAATTTAGAAGCAAATTGATTAAAAATGTACTAGCAGATCACTAAACTGCAAGTGAAATTCAGAATGCTCATTAAAAGATTATCAAGGAAAGCAAAGGCTCTTCCCTTCAAACAAACGAACAAACAAAACCTATGTTTTCAAATAGTTACGGGGAAATACAGCTGCAACTAGGAAGAGTAATATGAAAAAATGTATATAGAGGAAATGAGAAATAAAAAAAGAAATGGAAAATGCAAACACCAAAAAAGAAGGCAAAAATTAAATTACTTACATGGAGGAAATGGGAAATAAAAAGAAAGGGCAAAGACAAACACCAACAAGGAACCATGGAGTCAGAAATCCTTCAATTCCAATTGGGAAAAAGACGAACACCAAAGCCGCAACAACTAATCGGGGAGAACCATGGAAGATCATACAAGAGACAATCCACAGGCTGGAAGTCCTTCAATTTCAATGTCTTTCCTCATGCCTAGTGCATTTCTTTGAGATATAGAACCTGTAAAATCACAAGAATGAAAAGCAGAGATCACAAATTCTTTCCATTTGACAGAGTGTATTGCACAGAGCACTCTAGTTAAAAATCAAAGAAACTGGTCAGTTTTGTTTCAAAAGCACCAAGGCAAAAGAAGCTAAAATTTACAATAGCAAAACAATACTGAAATTACTATTATCAAGTTGCTGAAATTACTAGACAAGCAAAAATTCCTGTTCCTGTGCATAGCAAAGTTTCTGACACAAAGGTAGATTCAGTATATATTGACAACGTAAATAGAGGCAACACTACCCAACAAAGACACTGTGAATTACAGCCTAATTACCATTGTAATTTTACTGAAATTACACTGTAATTGGGCTGACCGTAAATGTTCTAGTAAAAATTTCACTGTGATTACCCATGGAAATTATACTATAACAACATTGTAAATTATAGAGAAATTGCACTGTAATTAGAGTAAAATAGCAGTGTGATTTACAGTGTAATTACCCTGAAAATTACATCGTAATTACACTGTGATTACAAGTACACTGTAAGAACACTACAATTACAATACGCTTACTCTGTAAGTTCAAAGGAAATTACGCTGTAATTAAAGTGAAATTACAATCTTGAAGCAGCTGTCAACTTAGATGCAACACTACCCAAAACATAGAAAAAAGGTTATAAAATGGATACAAATACTACAAAACAAAGAAAATCCACAAAGAAAAAGGTTCTAAAATGCTTGCAGAGGCAACCCCCCCCCCCCCAATACATTAATTGCATTGAAACTTCATTGTGATCTAGTGTAATTAACCAGAAAATACACCGACAAAAGCACTGTAATAACCTGAAATGACATTGTGATTGTAGTGACTGTAAACTAAACATCATAGAAGTTACAGCAAAAATTGCACTGTGGTTACCTCTAGAAATTACAGTGTCACTACTCTGTAATTTCAGAGGAAATTACACTGTAATTAAAATAGTTATGAAGTTACCGTAACTTCGATGCAACTACTACCTAAGAACGCACACCCAGCATCTAACAACAAAAAAGGTCAACGAAATCAAACACCCAGGCTAGCAGAAAGAAAATCAACAGGGGAATCAGATCCACCGTTAAATCCAAGCACCTATCACTGTAACATTGCAATAGCAAGAAAAAATCGCCAGGAAAATCCACCACTAAGACTACACAAACCCACATCTACATCTGATGTCTACTACACATCCTTCTTCTTGTAGACATTGTTGGGCCTCCAAGTGCAGAGGTTTGTAGGACGGTAGCAAATTTCTCTCAAGTGGATGACCTAAGGTTTATCAATCCGTAGGAGGCGTAGGATGAAGATGGTCTCTCTCAAGCAACCCTGCAACCAAATAACAAAGAGTCTCTTGTGTCCCCAACACACCCAATACAATGGTAAATTGTATAGGTGCACTAGTTCGGTGAAGAGAGAGTGATACAAGTGGTATATGGATAGTAGATATGAGTATTTGTAATCTGAAATTATAAAAACAGCATGGTAACTAATGATAAAAGTGAGCGTAAACGGTATTGCAATGTGTGGAAATAACGCCTAGGGTTCATACTTTCGCTAGTGTAAGTTCCCTCAACAATACTAACTTAATTGGATCACATAACTATCCCTCAACATGCAACAAAGAGTCACTCCAAAGTCACTAATAGCGGAGAACGAACGAAGAGATTATGGTAGAGTACGAAACCACCTCAAAGTTATTCTTTCCAATCAATCCGTTGGGCTATTCCTATAAGTGTCACAAACAGCCCTAGAGTTCATACTAGAATAACACCTTAAGACACAAATCAACCAAAACCCTAATGTCACCTAGATACTCCAATGTCACCTCAAGTATCCATGGGTATGATTATACGATATGTATCACACAATCTCAGATTCATCTATTCAACCAACACAAAGGACCTCAAAGAGTGGCCCAAAGTTCTACCGGAGAATCACGACGAAAACGTGTGCCAACCCCTATGCATAGGTTCATGGACGGAACCCGCAAGTTGATCACCAAAACATACATCAAGTGAATCAAGTGGTATCCCATTGTCACCACAGATACGCACGGCAAGACATACATCAAGTGTTCTCAAATCTTTAAAGACTCAATCCGATAAGATTACTTCAAAGGGGAAACTCAATTCATTACAAGAGAGAAGAGGGGGAGGAGAAAAATAAGATCCAACTATAATAGCAAAGCTCGTGATACATCAAGATCGTGCCAAATCAAGAACACGAGAGAGAGAGAGATCAAACACATAGTGTGACGCCCTCGATTCAATCATACACTAATCATACACGCAAATGTGTACGATCAAGATCAAGGACTCATGGGAAGATATCACAACAAAACTCTAGACACAAATTAAAATAATACAAGCTTTATATTACAAGCCAGGGGCCTCGAGGGCTCGAATACATAAGCTTGAAAACATAGGAGTCAGCAGAAGCAACAATATCTGAGTACAGACATAAGTCTTGCCTTAAGAAGGCTAGCACAAAAGCAACATTGAATGAAAAGGCAAGGCCTCCTACCTGGGAGCCTCCTAACTACTCCAAGTCGTCAGCGGTCGACACGTAGTAGTAGGCACCCTTGGGGTAGCAGTAGTCATCAGTGGTGTCGTATGGCTCCTGGGATCCGTCATCTGGTCGCAACAAACGGGTATGGGGGAAGAAGAAGTAGCAAAGCAACCGTGAGTACTCATCCAAAGTACTCGCAAGACTTACATCAGATCTAAACTAAGTATGCATCTGTATCAAATGAATGGGTTGTATATGTGGACTGGGCTGCAGAAATGCCAGAATAGGGAGAAGGCTTAGTCCTCTCGAAGACTAGCATCTTCTGGAAACCACCATCTTGCAGCAACAGGAGGGAGTAGAGTAGCATAAAGTAAAGTAGTAGTAGTGTTATCAACCTCGGCCAGAGATCCTTTCTCGACTCCCTGCGAGAAAGCAATCCCAGAGCCATACTATCCAGTTATCATCACAATCCAATTCTCATCAGCATCCAGTTCTCATCACAAGTATCCAGTTCTAGTTGTATCGATCGGGATACAACTCCAAGTGTCCGTTACCGTAGGACAGGCTATCGATAGATGTTTTCTTCCCTGTAGGGGTGCACCAACTTACCCACCACGCTCGATTAACTCTGGCCGGACACACTTTCCTGGGTCGTGCCCGGCCTCGGCCAAACAATACGCCGCAACCCGACCTAGGCTTAATAGAGAGGCCAGCACGCCGGACTAAACCTATGCCCCCAGGGGTCATGGGCCATCTCCCCGAGAACTCCTGCATGTTGCGAACGCGGCCGGTGAGCAGACCTAGCTACCTCCTTCAACAAGGTAGGTGTTTTCTAGTCCAACCCGGCGCGTGCCGCTTAGTCGCTGACGTCTATTAAGCTTCGGCTGATGTATACGATGTAGAATGCCCATAGTATGCCCACGTGATGGTTAGTGCTATCAGGCCAGAGGCCCCACGGATCAAATATCCAAATCGTAGTGGATTAGGAACGCGTGGTAACGAGCAGAGACTCATGATCGATGTGACCCCGTCGCCCCGTCTCGAGTACTTGCGGCAAGGGCTAAGAATGCCCGGCCACGCCTCGTAAGTATCTCGCGGGCACCTTCCAGGTCAACCCGACTCCACATCACTCGCAATTAAGCTCGCGCGGGTACCACTCAGGGTCAATCCGTCTTTAGTCACATGGTTCAGTGCAAAGTCATAGTAACCATAGTAACTGTGTGTCTAACACCAAGGGGAAAACCCGAGGAATCACCCCCGGTGAATTCCACTCGATGTTGTCATCAAGGTGAACGTAAGAGGATCCACCCTCGAGGTTCACGTTTGATGGGTTGCACGACAGAGCCGTAACGGAAGTGGTTAAGGAGGAAATCACCCTCGATGACCTCGACCGTAAAGCTACACTACGGAGATCTCATCAGGAGTGATGTAAGAGGTTCCACCCTCGACACTCGATGGTAACTCTATAGAGTGGTACAACTAAGGGGGGTGATGTGCGGTGTCGGGGCCTAGGCGTCGATCACGTTGATCGAGTCATAAAACATAAAGCGGGGCAACTGGGACAAGGTGGGGGTCACTGATGGATCACTAACCATCCTATACTAAGCAGTTTAGGATAAGCAGGTAAGGTATGAAAGCAGGTAACAACAACATGCTATGCATCAGAGTAGGATCATACATAAAACAGTAGCAGTTCTAATGCAAGCATGAGAGGGAAAGAAATGGGCGATATCGGAATGCTCAAGGGGGGTTTGCTTGCCGGTTGCTCAGACAAGAAGGAGGGATCGTCGGTGACGTAGTCGATCACAGGGGCATCATCGGTCTAGGGGTCTACCGGAGAGAAGAGGGGGAAGAAACAATAAATATAAAGCAAACATAGCATCACAAAGCATAACGTGGCAATATGCTGTGACGGGTGTGACCTAACGTAAGGCTACACGTTATAGGTGAAGGAGGAATTCAACCGGGAATGTATTCCTGGTTCCGGACCTGTGTCAGACAAATGACCGAAGGGGGGAAAGTCGCGTGTTTGCTATGTTAGGGAGGCATGGCGGACGAACGGGCTGCGAATCCGGGTTTGTCTCATCGTTCTGAGCAATTTTCATGTACAAAGTTTTTCCATCCGAGCTACGGTTTATTTTATATTAATTTTAAAAGATTTAAAACATTTTAAGGATTAATTTAATTAACTTAAACAATATTATCCAGAATAGTGTTTGCTGACGCCATCATGACGTCAGCATGACGTCAGCAGTCAACATGGGTGTTGACTGGTCAAACTGACGTGTGGGTCCCAACTGCCAATGACACATTTTAATTTAACACATTAATTAACCTAATCGGGATTAATTAGGGGTGGGCCCCACTGTCATTGACTACCTAATTAACTAATTAACTAATCAGGTTAATTAGTTAACTAATGTGTAATTAGTTTAATTAGTTGTTTAATTTAATTAATCAAAATTAACTAAGTTAACTAATTA
Organism: Triticum aestivum; assembly: GCF_018294505.1. Taxonomy (NCBI): domain Eukaryota; kingdom Viridiplantae; phylum Streptophyta; class Magnoliopsida; order Poales; family Poaceae; genus Triticum; species Triticum aestivum. The sequence goes on from NC_057812.1 coordinate 154,042,913, forward strand.
ATTAATTATTAATTATTTTTATTTTTATTTATTATTTATTTATTTATTTTTAAAAATACGTTCTGGGGGGTGGGGCCCCTTTGTCATAGGCCTAGGGGGGCTTAGCGGGGTGGGCTACCGGGTGCGGGAGCACCCGAGCAGGCACTCGCCCGGAGGGCGGGACGAGGCCGCCGGGGCACCAATGATGGGGCAAGCCGGCACGGCCAGCCGGGGCCACGGCGGGCGGAGGCGAGGGGTGGCGCCAGCATGGTCTGTGGCGCGGTGGCACGACCGTGGGAGGAGGAGAGGGCGGAGGTGAGGCGCGACGAGGCACGAAGCCATGGTCGCCGGCCGGGCGACCGGAGTGGTGGCCGGCGAACAACTGCGGATGGGCGGGGTGGCGGACGCAGAGGTGAGCGAGGCAAGCGGCGGCCGCGACACGAAGCAGCAGTAGCCGAGCGCATGGCGGCGGAGCAATGGCCAGAGCGGGCGATGGCCGAGCACGGATGCGCGCGCGCGTGCAGAAGCGAGGTAGCGGGAGGGGGAAGGAAGCACGGCGTGAGCGGGGCCGGCAAGCGAGGCGGCGCTGGGCAGCAGCAGCAGCAGTGCAGCGACGAGCAGGGGAGGCGGGCCAAGCGGGGCAGCTGGTGCGGGCTTGGCCGCGGCCGGGGACAGAGCAAAGCGGGGAAGCAGGGCGGGCCGGAGCATGCGGGAGCGCGCCCATGGGCACGGGCGGATGCGGTGAGCGCGAGCTCCAGCGAGCTCGGCCACGGCGATGTACGACATCAACGGCGACAGATCCATGCGAAGGAGGAGGGGGGTCGACGGAGGGGCTCACAGCGAAGCGTAAGGGGTTGGCAGTGGGCTCGGGGTGTGTGGGGGCGGTCCGGCGACGACGGGCGAAGTAGGGGATGGGCGCCGGCGTCGAGGCGCGTTGGGGCGATGATGAGGCTGTCTGTCTTGGTGACGGGGGCGGGGCTGCGGTGTGGTGGTCCGGCGAGGTGGCCTCGGGTGGCGGCGACGGTGGCGCCGCGGGGTCGAATGACGGCGACGGGCTCAGGTGCCCCGATCCAGAAGGGATCGGGAGAGAGGGGGAGTGGGGGTTGTGGGGTGGACAAGAGGATAGGGCTAGGGTTCGGAGTGGATCGGGAGGGGGGTTAAGGGGAGGCGGCTGGGCCGACCAGCTGAGTTGGGCCGGTTGGCTCGGGTGGGCCGAAGCCCAAGGGGAGGCCAGGGGCTGTAGCCCCTTTCTCTCCTTTTGTTTTTGTTTTAACTTTTTTTTCAACTTTTGCATTTTTCTTTTAGTCACTAATGACCTTGCAAAAATGTTGGTCCACCACCAATATTAACAAATGACTATTTGCCACAAGATGAACATTTTAGATTTCATGTCTGACAAAAAGAATTTTTGACTTTAGATTGGATTTGAATTTGAATGGTGATTTGGATCAAGTGAAGATTAGCAACAGTAACCTAATGACATGGCACCATTAACATGTGATTACTGTAGCATGACACTGCGGGTGTTACAAATCTCCTCCACTACAAGAAATCTCGTCCCGAGATTTAAGTGCGGAAGTAAAGAGTAACTTCGAAAGAACTAACCCTTATAGGGTTAATTATCTGGTGAACAATTCAGGGAATGTGGCAGAAGTGTCTCTCGAGTTGAAACTTAAGAAAACATCGAGAGCAAAATATGAAGGTACAATAGGCAGTTTCAAGCGAATGGACAAACGATCGATACCTGAGCAGAGTGTGAGAAGGGGGTTCAGAGCATCGGGAATAGATCATCTCTCGAAAGGTGGCTCGTGACATGATACGAAGCCAAGCGTGAGGAATAACCTTAGAAACAGGGGGTACAGGAGAGTCAGGTTTCGATCCTATGGAACTGTGGGTTATGGGCCCACCATGTGGGTTAAAAGTAGGAAGGGTGTTGGCATCTTGCACGGTCATGATAGCAAGGTAGGTCAGAGTGTATCCTATCAGTTATGTCGGCAACAACGTTGGTACCAAGGGCGAGGGACGAAGAGAACCATTTTCCTGCTCGTAGAACGAGGCGGGCCATTAGGCAAAGTTCTCGTCCATCTGTGGCTACCTGATGTCTACTACACAACCTTCTTCTTGTAGACGTTGTTGGGCCTCCAAGTGCAGAGGTTTGTAGGACAGTAGCAAATTTCCCTCAAGTGGATGACCTAAGGTTTATCAATCCGTAGGAGGCGTAGGATGAAGATGGTCTCTCTCAAGCAACCCTACAACCAAATAACAAAGAGTCTCTTGTGTCCCCAACACACCCAATACAATGGTAAATTGTATAGGTGCACTAGTTCGGCGAAGAGATGGTGATACAAGTGGTATATGGATGGTAGATAAAGGTATTTGTAATATGAAAATATAAAAACAGCAAGATAACTAATGATAAAAGTGAGCGTAAACGGTATTGCAATGCGTTGAAACAAGGCCTAGGGTTCATACTTTCGCTAGTGCAAGTCCTCTCAACAATAATATCATAATTGGATCACATAACTATCCCTCAACATGCAACAAAGAGTCACTCCAAAGTCACTAATAGCGGAGAACAAACGAAGAGATTATGGTAGGGTACGAAACCACCTCAAAGTTATTCTTTCCAATCAATCCGTTGGGCTATTCCTATAATTGTCACAAACAGCCCTAGAGTTCGTACTAGAATAACACCTTAAGACACAAATCAACAAAAACCCTAATGTCACCTAGATACTCCAATGTCACCTCAAGTATCCGTGGGCATGATTATACGATATGCATCACACAATCTCAGATTCATCTATTCAACCAACACAAAGGACCTCAAAGAGTGCCCCAAAGTTCCTACCGGAGAATCACGATGAAAACGTGTGCCAACCCCTATGCATAGGTTCATGGGCGGAACCCGCAAGTTGGTCACCAAAACATACATCAAGTGAATCATGTGATATCCCATTGTCACCACAGATATCCACGGCAAGACATACATCAAGTGTTCTCAAATCTTTAAAGACTAAATCCGATGAAATAACTCCAAAGGGGAAACTCAATTTATTACAAGAGAGAAGAGGGGGAGGAGAAACATAAGATCCAACTATAATAGCAAAGCTCGCGATACATCAAGATCGTATCATCTCAAGAACATGAGAGAGAGAGAGATCAAACACATAGCTACTGGTACATAACCTCAGCCCCGAGGGAGAACTACTCCCTCCTCATCATGGAGAGCACCGGGATGATGAAGATGGCCACCGGAGAAGGATTGCCCCCTCCGGTAGGGTGCCAGAACGGGTCTAGATTGGTTTTCGGTGGCTATGGAGGCTTCTAGCGACGGAACTCCTGATCTAATATCCGTTCTGGAAGTTTTACGATACGTAGGTATATATGTGTGGAAGGAGCACGTCGGTGGAGCTCCGAGGGGCCCACGAGGTAGGGGGGCGCGCCTAGGGGGGCACGCCCTCCACCCTCGTGACCTCCCCGGAAACTTGTTAGAGTAGGGTCCAAGTCTCCTGGATCACGTTCCTCAAGGTTTCATTCCGTTTGGACTCCGTTTGATATTCTGTTTCCTTGAAATACTGAAATAGGCAAAAAAACAGCAATTCTGGGCTAGGCCTCCGGTTAATAGGTTAGTCCCAAAAATAATATAAAAGTGGAAAATAAAGCCCAATATAGTCCAAAACAGTAGATAAAGTAGCATGGAGCAATCAAACATTATAGATACGTTGGAGACGTATCAGGCATCCCCAAGCTTAATTCCTGCTCGTCCTCGAGTAGGTAAATGATAAAAAGAGAATTTTTGATGCGGAGTGATACTTTGGCATAATTTCAATGTAAATCTTCTTAATCATGGTATGAATATTCAGATCCGAAAGGTTCAAGACAAAAGTTCATATTGACATAAAAATGATAATACTTCAAGCATACTAATCAAACAATTATGTCTTCTCAAAATAACATGGCCAAAGGAAGTTCATCCCTACAAAATCATATAGTTAGGCTATGCTTCATTTTCGTCACACAAAGATGTTCCCAACTTCTATACCACCGATGACAAGCCAAGCAATTGTTTCATACTCAAATAATCTCAAACTTTTTCAATCTTCACGCAATACATGCGCGCGAGCCATGGACATAGCACTATGGGTGGTATAGAATATGATGATGGGGATTGTGTGGAGAAGACAAAAAAGGAGAAAGTCTCACATCAACGAGGCTAATCAATGAGCTATGGAGATGCCCATCAATTGATGTTAATGCAAGGAGTAGGGATTGCCATGCAATGGATGCACTAGATCTAAGAATGCTCAACAAAAGAAAACTAGTGGGTGTGCATCCAACTTGCTTGCTCATGAAGACCTAGGGCATTTTGAGGAAGCCCATCGTTGGAATATACAAGCCAAGTTCTATAATGAAAAATTCCCACTAGTATGAACAAGACAACTTATGAGACTCACTATATGAAAATCATGGTGCTACTTTGAAGCACAATATATGAGACTCACTACATGAAGAACAAGGTGCTACTTTGAAGCACAAGTGTGGAAAAAGAGATAGTAGCATTGCCCTTTTTATTTTATCTTTTTTTTGGGCCTTTATTTTTTTCTTTTTGGCCTTTCTCTCTCTCGTTTTTTGATTGGACAATGCTCTAATAACGATGATCATCACACTTCTATTGACATAATGATTACAACTCGATACTAGAGCAAGATATGACTCTATATGAATGCCTCCGGCGGTGTACCGGGATGATGCAATGAATCAAGAGTGACATGTATGAAAAACAATGCATGGTGGCTTTGCCACAAATACGATGTCAACTACAAGATCATGCAATGGCAATATGACAAAAGTAAAGCATGTCATGATGATGATGATGATGGAAGTTGCATGGCAATATATCTCGGAATGGCTATGGAAATGCCATGATAGGTAGGTATGGTGGCTGTTTTGAGGAAGATATAGGGAGGTTTATGTGTGAAAGAGCGTATCATATCACGGGGTTTGGATGCACCGGCTAAGTTTGCACCAACTCTCAATGTGAGAAAGGGCAATGCACGGTACCGAAGAGGCTAGCAAAAAGCGGAAAGGTAAAAGTGCGTATAATCCATGGACTCAACATTAGTCAAAAGAACTCATATACTTATTGCAAAAATTTAGAAGTCATCAAAAATCAAGTACTACGCGCATGCTCCTAGGGGGATAGATTGGTAGGAAAAGACCATCGCTCGTCCCCGACCGCCACTCATAAGGATGCACAAGCCAGGTACACTTCATGCTTCAAATTTGTTACACAACTTTAACCATACGTGCATCCTACGGGACTTGCTAACTTCAACACAAGTATTTCTCAAATTCACAACTACTCAACTAGCACAACTATGATATTATCACCTCCATATCTCAAAACAATTATCAAGCATCAAACTTATCTTAGTATTCAACCCACTAAAAAGAAAGTTTCACATATCTTAAATACCAAGTATATTAACATTAAGCAAATTACCATGCTATTAACGACTCTCAAAATAATCTAAGTGAAGCATAAGAGATCAAGTTTCTTTAAAACAAACCACCACCGTGCTCTAAAAGATCTAAGTGAAGCACTAGAGCAAAAATTATCACGCTCAAAAAGATATAAGTGAAGCACATAGAGTAAACTATCAAGCTCAAAAGAAATAAGTGAAGCACATAGAGTATTCTAGCAAATTTCAATTCATACATGGCTCTCTCAAAAGGTGTGTACAGCAAGGATGATTGTGATAGACTAAAAAGCAAAGACACAAATAATACAAGACGCTCCAAGCAAAACACATATCATGTGGTGAATAAAAATATAGCTCCAAGTAAATTACCGATGGAAGTGGACAACAGAGGGGATGCCTTCCGGGGCATCCCCAAGCTTTGACTTTTTGGTGTCCTTGGATTATCTTGGGGGTGCCATGGGCATCCCCAAGCTTAGGATCTTGCCACTCCTTATTCCATAATCCATCAAAATAATTCACCCAAAACTTAAAAACTTCACAACACAAAACTCAATAGAAATCTCGTGAGCTCCGTTAGAGAAAGAAAACAAAAGACTACTTTAAGGTACTGTAGTGAACTTGTTCTTTATTTGTATTGGTGTTAAACCTACTGTATTCCAACTTCTCTATGGTTTATAAACTATTTTACTAGCCATAGATTCATCAAAATAAGCAAACAACACACGCAAAACAGAATCTGTCAAAAACAGAACAGTCTGTAGTAATCTGTTACTAACGCAAACTTCTGGAACCCAAAAAATTCTACCAAACTTAGAAGACCTGGGAAATTTTTTTATTAATCAGCAGAAATTGGAATCACTATTGTATCACGTTCTGGTGATTTTTGACAATTTGGGCACTGAGCGCAAAGATTCTGGAAATTACAGTAAGATCAAATAACTATCTTCCAAGAAGATCTAATAGGTTTAACTTGGCACAAACACTAATTAAAAGATAAAACCACATCTAAACAGAATCTAGATGGATTATTTATTCCTAAACAGAACCAAAAACAAAAAACACAAAATAAAATTGGGTTGCCTCCCAACAAGCGCTATCGTTTAACGCCCCTAGCTAGGCATGACGATTTCAACGATGCTCACATAAAAGATAAGAATTGAAACATAAAGAGAGCATCATGAAGAATATAACTAACACATTTAAGCCTAACCCACTTCCTATGCATATGGATTTTGTGAGAAAACAACTTATGGGAACAATAATCAACTAGCATAGGAGGGCAAAACAAGCATAACTTCGAAACTTTAAGCACATAGAGAGTAAACTTAATATTATTGCAATTCCTACAAGCATATATTCCTCCTTCATAATAATTTTCAGTAGCATCATGAATGAATTCAACAATATAACCAGCACCTAAAGCATTCTTTTCATGATCTACAAGCATAGAAAATTTCTTACTCTCCACATAAGCAAAATTCTTCTCAAGAATGATAGTGGGAGCAAACTCAACAAAATAACTATCATGTGATTGAAAATTAAGATCAAGATGACAAGTTTTATGGTTATCATTATTCTTTAAAGCATACGTGTCATCACAATAATCATCATAGATATGAGGCATGCTTTCATCATAATAAATTTGCTCATCAAAACTTGGGGGACAAAAAATATCATCTTCATCAAAAATAGCTTCCCCAAGCTTGTGGATTTGCATATCATTAGCATCATGGATATTCAAGGAATTCATACTAACAACATTGCAATCATGCTCATCATTCATATATTTAGTGCCAAACATTTTATAGATTTCTTCTTCTAGCACTTGAGCACAATTATCCTTTCCATCATACTCACGAAAGATATTAAAAAGGTGAAGCGTATGAGACAAACTCAATTCCATTTTTATGTAGTTTTATTTTATAAACTAAACTAGTGATGAAACAAGAAACTAAAAGACTCGATTCCAAGATCTAAAGATATACCTTCAAGCACTCACCTCCCCGGCAACAGCGCCAGAAAAGAGCTTGATGTCTACTACACAACCTACTTATTGTAGACGTTGTTGGGCCTCCAAGTGCAGAGGTTTGTAGGACAGTAGCAAATTTCCCTCAAGTGGATGACCTAAGGTTTATCAATCCGTAGGAGGCGTAGTATGAAGATGGTCTCTCTCAAGCAACCCTACAACCAAATAACAAAGAGTCTCTTGTGTCCCCAACACACCCAATACAATGGTAAATTGTATAGGTGCACTAGTTCGGCGAAGAGATGGTGATACAAGTGGTATATGGATGGTAGATAAAGGTATTTGTAATATGAAAATATAAAAACAGCAAAATAACTAATGATAAAAGTGAGCGTAAACGGTATTGCAATGCGTTGAAACAAGGCCTAGGGTTCATACTTTCGCTAGTGCAAGTCCTCTCAACAATAATATCATAATTGGATCACATAACTATCCCTCAACATGCAACAAAGAGTCACTCCAAAGTCACTAATAGTGGAGAACAAATGAAGAGATTATGGTAGGGTACGAAACCACCTCAAAGTTATTCTTTCCAATCAATCCGTTGGGCTATTCCTATAATTGTCACAAACAGCCCTAGAGTTCGTACTAGAATAACACCTTAAGACACAAATCAACCAAAACCCTAATGTCACCTAGATACTCCAATGTCACCTCAAGTATCCGTGGGCATGATTATACGATATGCATCACACAATCTCAGATTCATCTATTCAACCAACACAGAGGACCTCAAAGAGTGCCCCAAAGTTCCTACCGGAGAATCATGACGAAAACGTGTGCCAACCCCTATGCATAGGTTCATGGGTGAAACCCGCAAGTTGGTCACCAAAACATACATCAAGTGAATCACGTGATATCCCATTGTCACCACAGATATCCACGGCAAGACATACATCAAGTGTTCTCAAATCTTTAAAGACTCAATCCGATGAAATAACTCCAAAGGGGAAACTCAATTTATTACAAGAGAGAAGAGTGGGAGGAGAAACATCAGATCCAACTATAATAGCAAAGCTCACGATACATCAAGTTCGTATCATCTCAAGAACACGAGAGAGAGAGAGAGATCAAACACATAGCTACTGGTACATACCCTCAGCCCCGAGGGAGAACTACTCCCTCCTCGTCATGGAGAGCACCGGGATGATGAAGATGGCCACCGGAGAAGGATTGTCCCCTTCGGCAGGGTGCCGGAACGGGTCTAGATTGGTTTTTGGTGGCTATGGAGGCTTCTGGCGGCGGAACTCCTGATCTAATATCCGTTCTGGAAGTTTTACGATACGTAGGTATATATGGGTGGAAGGAGCACGTCAGTGGAGCTCCGAGGGGCCCACAAGGCAGGGGGCGCGCCCAGGGGGGCACGCCCTCCACCCTCGTGACCTCCCCGGAAACTTCTTGGAGTAGGGTCCAAGTCTTCTGGATCACGTTCGGTGAGAAGATCACGTTCCTGAAGGTTTCATTCCGTTTGGACTCCGTTTGATATTCTGTTTCCTCGAAATACTGAAATAGGCAAAAAAACAGCAATTCTGGGCTGGGCCTCCGGTTAATAGGTTAGTCCCAAAAATAATATAAAAGTGGAAAATAAAGCCCAATATACTCCAAACAGTAGATAAAGTAGCATGGAGCAATCAAAAATTATAGATACGTTGGAGACGTATCACTACCGGAATGTCATCAACAATAGTAACAGGGTCTTACTGATAGAGTGATACAACGAGGTGCTTACCTAAGCAGGAAATTATCTCTACTGAGATAAGTTAGTTTACCGGAAAGGTTAAATAGAAGAATGGAAAGGAAAATGTGTTTAAACACATATTTCAGGGGTATATCCTTCCCAAGGACAAGCAGAGCATGATATCCATGACATGATAGAAGTATAAAACCATTTCGGTAAGGGGAAGGAAAATTCATGACACTACCCATACAACGGTGTTTGGATTGTAGATCAAGAAACATTCGACAATGTGCTCCCAATGTTCTTGTTGATATCCGGAATACCTCAATCATGCTTCGAGGTAGCATTAACATGGTGTTCCAAGTAGGGGTTGGAGTTGAAGATCACAAGAAATACTCAAGGAACAATTGCAGGAATAGCAAGGAGCTCAAGGTATAACCAATACATGATCAAACATGTCTTGGAAAGAAGACAAGGGGGTTGTCGATGATAACTCAAATCATCGAAGGTCAAGGATGGTTTTCTCACCATGAATTGAATTGTTATCTCAACATAAGTCAAAATGTTGATGCTGATCACGACGCATTCGTCGCGAGGCTCTATGAAGATGCCATCGAGAGGCGATGTCATCAAGCAACACGAAGGATGGAGTGAAAGGCTATTGGAGCCACGGATACGACACAAGCTCGAAATCAAGCTTGTTGTTCGAGGTGAAATGATAAGATGAAGAAGATCGACGTAAGCTTAGATCATCAACGGAAGTTGCTCTGGGCATAAGGATCTGGTAGCACAATTAAAAAAAGTTGAGATGATAAAAATATAGCCAATCAGGCTAGGAATGATGTGATGAGGTATAAAGCTTCCCAGTATCAAGTACTAGGTGTAATGCCGGAAGGAAAATCGGAGTAGAGGTTGGACGGGGGAATGATTTGCAGAGGATAAGTAATTGTAACTTACCCAGTAAATGGGATCAAGGAGGAAATATGGTTGGGACCATAACTGCAGGGGATCCAATTTACGGTACCGGGAGAATATTCAACAGATTAAATATCCTTGCAAGAAGCTTTCATGATAAGTCCCACACCGTGTCCGTGGGCATGAACACAAGGTTCAGGGTTGACTCCCACTTCTACAATGCATAACCTTTCATTTTACTTCTCGCTCTTGATGAAGCTGTAGTATTGAAATTTTATCTGACGAAAAGCCAGTAGAGTATAACCCGCATAACTTTCGAGTTCACACTGATTAGGGAAGGCATAGGTTCAACCCATCGGGCATCTTAGGAACCTATATCATAAATTCCAAGAATAAATAACACAAGCTCGGTAGTAGAGTATGCTTGAGAAAGCAGAGGATACTATTTTCCAAAAGCGTTATGTATCCGAGGAAAGGCTCACAAGCTTATTGAATATGCAGGACGTTGTCGGATAAAATCCGAAAAAGGGGGGTTTGCTGGTCCACAAGGGATCTGATGTGAGCATCAGTACTCAACAAGAGGGAGAAAGAATGCAAGGAGATCAGATTATAGAAACAACTGACTAACTCAAGCTCAATTGCAAAGGATTTATGAGTTCCATGGCAAGGGATCAGAAGCAATGCTCTGATTAGGGATGGATAGTTAGAATAGCCTTAGGGGTACAATCGATGGCAAATTTGATTGATCGAGATTCAGCACATGTTAAAATGACGTCTGAGCCGGAAGGATGAATTCTAGGACCTGATTGAGGGTTGCGAGCATTTGCAACATATTATATCAACGGACTCAAAATGATAATGAAAAAGCTTGACAATAAGATTACTAGACTTATGGTATTAACCATAATGCCAGCAAGCAGGAAATCCAAGACCAATAGGCTGTTGAGGATTTTCACAAGAACGAATGGTATTATGAAGACTTTTGTGAAGTACAAGAATCAACCGAGGGTGAGCGGATACTCGATAGGTGCACAAATTTATCCGTAGGGGTATTCAGATGACAAGGAACTGCAAGGCAGTAAGCTCAAAGGATTCTCAGAAAAGGAGAGAAGTTCAGGGCATCTTGTAATAACAAGATCAATGGGATAGAATGTAAGATTGGTAAGTGTGTGTAGTTATCCATAAGGATATTTCGGTGGTAGGGAATTGCAAAGGCAACAAGCACAAAGTCTCGAGAGAAAATCATCGAGTATCTTCGGAATCTTCTGATGCAGCAGGCGATCATCTGAAATAAGGGGCTCTCCGGGAGGATGTGATCACGAGATCCTAATGTCCGAGTTAGTAAAACCATTTAACCCGAATAGAAGAGAGATTAGGGTCCTAGAGTATAGACGCGGAGTAAAAGATCCTAATACCACCCATATGGCGACGTGGGTCCGTAAGACACACAACCAATGTTAGTAAAAGTTTTTCAGTGACTAGAATCAACTTCGGCCAAGGAGTTGGAAAGGGGCTGCCTACAGGCAGTCGGCTCTGATACCAACTTGTGACGCCCTCGATTCAATCATACACTAATCATACACGCAAATGTGTACAATCAAGATCAAGGACTCACGGGAAGATATCACAACACAACTCTAGACACATATTAAAATAATACAAGCTTTATATTACAAGCCAGGGGCCTCGAGGGCTCGAATACATAAGATTGAAAACACAGGAATCAGCGGAAGCAACAATATCTGAGTACAAACATAAGTCTTGCCTTAAGAAGGCTAGCACAAAAACAACATTGAACGAAAAGGCAAGGCCTCCTGCCTGGGAGCCTCCTAACTACTCCAAGTCGTCAGCGGTCGTCACGTAGTAGTAGGCACCCTCGGGGTAGCAGTAGTCATCAATGGTGTCGTCTGGCTCCTAGGATCCGTCATCTGGTCGCAACAAACGGGTATGGGGGAAAAAGAAGTAGCAAAGCAACCGTGAGTACTCATCCAAAGTACTCGCAAGACTTACATCAGATCTAAACTAAGTATGCATCTGTATCAAATGAATGGGTTGTATATGTGGACTGGGCTGCAGAAATGCCAGAATAGGGAGAAGGCTTAGTCCTATCGTAGGCTAACATCTTCTGGAAACCACCATCTTGCAGAAACAGGAGGGAGTAGAGTAGCATAAAGTAAAGTAGTAGTAGTGTTATCAACCTCGGCCAGAGATCCTTTCTCGACTCCCTGCGAGAAAGCAATCCCAGAGCCATACTATCCAGTTATCATCACAATCCAATTCTCATCAGCATCCAGTTCTCATCACAAGTATCCAGTTCTAGTTGTATCGATCGGGATACAACTCCAAGTGTCCGTTACCGTAGGACAGGCTATCGATAGATGTTTTCTTCCTTGTAGGGGTGCACCAACTTACCCACCACGCTCGATTAACTCCGGCCGGACACACTTTCCTGGGTCATGCCCGGCCTCGGCCAAACAATACGCCGCAACCCAACCTAGGCTTAATAGAGAGGCCAGCATGCTGGACTAAACCTATGCCCCCAGGGGTCATGTGCCATCTCCCTAGGAACTCCTGCATGTTGCGAATGCGGACGGTGAGCAGCCCTAGCTACCTCCTTCAACAAGGTAGGTGCTTTCTAGTCCAACCCGGCACGCGCCGCTCAGTCGCTGACATCTATTAAGCTTCGGCCGATGTATACGACGCAGAACGCCCATACTATGCCCACGTGATGGTTAGTGCTATCAGGCTAGAGGCCCCTCGGATCAAATATCCAAATCGTAGTGGATTAGGAATGCGCGGTAATGAGCAGAGACTCACGATCGATGTGACCCCATCGCCCCGTCTCGAGTACTTGCGGCAAGGGCTAAGAATGCCCAACCACGCCTCGTAAGTATCTCGCGGGCACCTTCCAGGTCAACCTGACTCCACATCACTCGCAATTAAGCTCGTGCGGGTACCACTCAGGGTCAACCCGTCTTTAGTCACATGGTTCAGTGCAAAGTCATAGTAACCATAGTAACTGTGTGTCTAACACCAAGGGGAAAACCCGAGGAATCACCCCCGGTGAATTCCACTCGATGTTGTCATCAAGGTGAACGTAAGAGGATCCACCCTCGAGGTTCACGTTTGATGGGTTGCACGACAGAGCCGTAACGGAAGTGGTTAACGAGGAAATCACCCTCGATGACCTCGACCGTAAAGCTACACTACGGAGATCTCATCAGGAGTGATGTAAGAGGTTCCACCCTCGACACTCGATGGTAACTCTATAGAGTGGTACAACTAAGGGGGGTGATGTGCGATGTCGGGGCCTAGGCGTCGATCACGTTGATCGAGTCATAAAACATAAAGCGGGGCAACTGGGACAAGGTGGGGGTCACTGATGGATCACTAACCATCCTATACTAAGCAGTTTAGGATAAGCAGGTAAGGTATGAAAGCAGGTAACAACAACATGCTATGCATCAGAGTAGGATCATACATAAAACAGTAGCAGTTCTAATGCAAGCATGAGAGGGAAAGAAATGGGCGATATCGGAATGCTCAAGGGGGGTTTGCTTGCCTGGTTGCTCAGACAAGAAGGAGGGGTCGTCGGTGACGTAGTCGATCACAGGGGCATCATCGGTCTCGGGGTCTACCGAAGAGAAGAGGGGGAAGAAACAGTAAATATAAAGCAAACATAGCATCACAAAGCATAACGTGGCAATATGCTGTGACGGGTGTGACCTAACGTAAGGCTACACGTTATAGGTGAAGGAGGAATTCAACCGGGAATGTATTCCTGGTTCCGGACCTGTGTCAGACAGATGACCGAAGGGGGGAAAGTCGCGTGTTCGCTATGTTAGGGAGGCATGGCGGACGAAACAGCTGCGTACCCAGGTTCGTCTCGTCGTTCTGAGCAACTTTCATGTACAAAGTTTTTCCATCCGAGATACGGTTTATGTTATATTAATTTTAAAAGATTTAAAACATTTTTAGGATTAATTTAATTAACTTAAACAATATTATCCAGAATAGTGTTTGCTGACGCCATCATGACGTCAGCATGACGTCAGCAGTCAACATGGGTGTTGACTGGTCAAATTGACGTGTGGGTCCCAACTGCCAATGACACATTTTAATTTAACACATTAATTAACCTAATCGGGATTAATTAGGGGTGGGCCCCACTGTCATTGACTACCTAATTAACTAATTAACTAATCAGGTTAATTAGTTAACTAATGTGTAATTAGTTTAATTAGTTGTTTAATTTAATTAATCAAAATTAACTAAGTTAACTAATTAATTAATTATTAATTATTTTTATTTTTATTTATTATTTATTTATTTATTTGTAAAAATACGTTCTGGGGGGTGGGGCCCCTTTGTCATAGGCCTAGGGGGCCTTAGCGGGGTGGGCTACCGGGTGCGGGCGCACCCGAGCAGGCACTCGCCCGGAGGGCGGGACGAGGCCGCCGGGGCACCAATGATGGGGCAAGCTGGCGCGGCCAGCCGGGGCCACGGCGGGCGGAGGCGAGGGGTGGCGCCAGCGTGGTCTGTGGCGCGGTGGCACGACCGTGGGAGGAGGAGAGGGCGGAGGCGAGGCGCGACGAGGCACGAAGCCATGGTCGCCGGCCGGGCGACCGGAGTGGCGGCCGGCGAACAACTGCGGATGGGCGGGGCGGCGCACGCAGGGGTGAGCGAGGCAAGCGGCGGCCGCGACACGGAGCAGCAGCAGCCGAGCGCATGGCGGCGGAGCAATGGCCAGAGCGGGCGATGGCCGAGCGCGGATGCGCGCGCGTGCAGAAGCGAGGTAGCGGGAGGGGGAAGGAAGCACGGCGTGAGCGGGGCCGGCGAGCGAGGCGGCGCTGGGCAGCAGCAGCAGAAGTGCAGCGACGAGCAGGGGAGGCGGGCCAAGCGGGGCAGCTGGTGCGGGCTTGGCCGCGGCCGGGGATAGAGCAAAGCGGGGAAGCAGGGCGGGCCGGAGCATGCGGGAGCGCGCCCATGGGCACGGGCGGATGCGGTGAGCGCGAGCTCTAGCGAGCTCGGCCACGGCGACGTACAACATCAACGGCGACGGATCCATGCGAAGGAGGAGGGGGGGGGGTCGATGGAGGGGCTCACAGCGAAGCGTAGGGGGTTGGCAGTGGGCTCGGGGTGTGCGGGGCGGTCCAGCGACGACGGGCGAAGTAGGGGATGGGCGCCGGTGTCGAGGCGCGTTGGGGCGATGATGAGGTTGTCCGGCTTGGTGACAGGGACGGGGCTGCGGTGCGGTGGTCCGGCGAGGTGGCCCCGGGTGGCGGCGACGGTGGCGCCGCGGGGTCGAATGACGGCGACGGGCTCGGGTGCCCCGATCCAGAAGGGATTGGGAGAGAGGAGGGAGTGGGGGTTGTGGGGTGGACAAGAGGATAGGGCTAGGGTTCGGACTGGATCGGGAGGGGGTTAAGGGGAGGCGGCTGGGCCGACCAGCTGAGTTGGGCCGGTTGGCTCGGGTGGGCCGAAGCCCAAGGGGAGGCCAGGGGCTGTAGCCCCTTTTCTCTCCTTTTGTTTTTGTTTTAACTTTTTTTTCAGCTTTTGCATTTTTCTTTTAGTCACTAATGACCTTGCAAAAATGTTGGTCCACCACCAATATTAACAAATGATTATTTGCCACAAGATGAACATTTTAGATTTCATGTCTGACAAAAAGAATTTTTGACTTTAGATTGGATTTGAATATGAATGGTGATTTGGATCAAGTGAAGATTAGCAACAGTAACCTAATGACATGGCACCATTAACATGTGATTACTGTAGCATGACACTGGGGGTGTTACAAATCTCCTCCACTACAAGAAATCTCGTTCCAAGATTTAAGTGCGGAAGTAAAGAGTAACTTCGAAAGAACTGACCCTTATAGGGTTAATTATCTGGTGAACAATTCAGGGAATGTGGCAGAAGTGTCTCTCGAGTTGAAACTTAAGAAAACATTGAGAGCAAAATATGAAGGTACAATAGGCAGTTTCAAGCGAATGGACAAACGATCGATACCTGAACAGAGTGTGAGAAGGGGGTTCAGAGCATCGGGAATAGATCATCTCTCGAAAGGTGGCTCGTGACATGATACGAAACCAAGCGTGAGGAATAACCTTAGAAACAGGGGGTACAGGAGAGTCAGGTTTCGATCCTATGGAACTGCGGGTTATGGGCCCACCATGTGGGTTAAAAGTAGGAAGGGTGTTGGCATCTTGCACGGTCATGACAGCAAGGTAGGTCAGAGTGTATCCTATCAGTTATGTCGGCAACAACATTGGTACCAAGGGCGAGGGACGAAGAGAACCATTTTCCTGCTTGTTGAACGAGGCGGGCCATTAGGAAAAGTTCTCGTCCATCTGTGGCTACCTGATGTCTACTACACAACCTTCTTCTTGTAGACGTTGTTGGGCCTCCAAGTGCAGAGGTTTGTAGGACTGTAGCAAATTTCCCTCAAGTGGATGACCTAAGGTTTATCAATCCGTAGGAGGCGTAGGATGAAGATGGTCTCTCTCAAGCAACCCTACAACCAAATAACAAAGAGTCTCTTGTGTCCCCAACACACCCAATACAATGGTAAATTGTATAGGTGCACTAGTTCGGCGAAGAGATGGTGATACAAGTGGTATATGGATGGTAGATAAAGGTATTTGTAATATGAAAATATAAAAACAGCAAGATAACTAATGATAAAAGTGAGCGTAAACGGTATTGCAATGCGTTGAAACAAGGCCTAGGGTTCATACTTTCGCTAGTGCAAGTCCTCTCAACAATAATATCATAATTGGATCACATAACTATCCCTCAACATGCAACAAAGAGTCACACCAAAGTCACTAATAGCGCAGAACAAACGAAGATATTATGGTAGGGTACGAAACCACCTCAAAGTTATTCTTTCCAATCAATCCGTTGGGCTATTCCTATAATTGTCACAAACAGCCCTAGAGTTCGTACTAGAATAACACCTTAAGACACAAATCAACAAAAACCCTAATGTCACCTAGATACTCCAATGTCACCTCAAGTATCCGTGGGCATGATTATACGATATGCATCACACAATCTCAGATTCATCTATTCAACCAACACAAAGGACCTCAAAGAGTGCCCCAAAGTTCCTACCGGAGAATCACGACGAAAACGTGTGCCAACCCCTATGCATAGGTTCATGGGCGGAACCCGCAAGTTGGTCACCAAAACATACATCAAGTGAATCACGTGATATCCCATTGTCACCACAGATATCCACGGCAAGACATACATCAAGTGTTCTCAAATCTTTAAAGACTCAATCCGATGAAATAACTCCAAAGGGGAAACTCAATTTATTACAAGAGAGAAGAGGGGGAGGAGAAACATAAGATCCAACTATAATAGCAAAGCTCGCGATACATCAAGATCGTATCATCTCAAGAACACGAGAGAGAGAGAGAGAGAGATCAAACACGTAGCTACTGGTACATAACCTCAGCCCCGAGGGAGAACTACTCCCTCCTCGTCATGGAGAGCACCGGGATGATGAAGATGGCCACCGGAGAAGGATTGCCCCCTGCGGCAGGGTGCCGGAATGGGTCTAGATTGGTTTTTCGGTGGCTACGGAGGCTTCTGGCGACGGAACTCCTGATCTAATATCCGTTCTGGAAGTTTTATGATACGTAGGTATATATGTGTGGAAGGAGCATGTCGGTGGAGCTCCGAGGGGCCCACGAGGCAGGGGGCGCGCCCAGGGGGGCACGCCCTCCACCCTTGTGACCTCCCCGGAAACTTCTTGGAGTAGGGTCCAAGTCTCCTGGATCACGTTCGGTGAGAAGATCACGTTCCTGAAGGTTTCATTCCGTTTGGACTCCGTTTGATATTCTGTTTCCTTGAAATACTGAAATAGGCAAAAAAACAGCAATTCTGGGCTGGGCCTCCGGTTAATAGGTTAGTCCCAAAAATAATATAAAAGTGGAAAATAAAGCCCAATATAGTCCAAAACAGTAGATAAAGTAGCATGGAGCAATCAAAAATTATAGATACGTTGGAGACGTATCAGGCATCCCCAAGCTTAATTCCTGCTTGTCCTCGAGTAGGTAAATGATAAAAAGAGAATTTTTGATGCGGAGTGATACTTTGGCATAATTTCAATGTAAATCTTCTTAATCATGGTATGAATATTCAGATCCGAAAGGTTCAAGACAAAAGTTCATATTGACATAAAAATGATAATACTTCAAGCATACTAATCAAACAATTATGTCTTCTCAAAATAACATGGCCAAAGGAAGTTCATCCCTACAAAATCATATAGTTAGGCTATGCTTCATTTTCGTCACACAAAGATGTTCCCAACTTCTATACCATCGATGACAAGCCAAGCAATTGTTTCATACTCAAATAATCTCAAACTTTTTCAATCTTCACGCAATACATGAGCGCGAGCCATGGACATAACACTATGGGTGGTATAGAATATGATGATGGGGATTGTGTGGAGAAGACAAAAAAGGAGAAAGTCTCACATCAACGAGGCTAATCAATGAGCTATGGAGATGCCCATCAATTGATGTTAATGCAAGGAGTAGGGATTACCATGCAACAGATGCACTAGAGCTAAGAATGCTCAACAAAAGAAAACTAGTGGGTGTGCATCCAACTTGCTTGCTCATGAAGACCTAGGGCATTTTGAGGAAGCCCATCGTTGGAATATACAAGCCAAGTTCTATAATGAAAAATTCCCACTAGTATGAACAAGACAACTTATGAGACTCACTATATGAAAATCATGGTGCTACTTTGAAGCACAATATATGAGACTCACTACATGAAGAACAAGGTGCTACTTTGAAGCACAAGTGCGGAAAAAGAGATAGTAGCATTGCCCTTTTTATTTTATCTTTTTTTGGGCCTTTCTTTTTTTCTTTTTGGCCTTTCTCTCTCTTTTTTTGATTGGACAATGCTCTAATAATGATGATCATCACACTTCTATTGATAACATAATGATTACAACTCGATACTAGAACAAGATATGACTCTATATGAATGCCTCCGGCGGTGTACCGGGATGGTGCAATGAATCAAGAGTGACATGTATGAAAAATAATGCATGGTGGCTTTGCCACAAATACGATGTCAACTACAAGATCATGCAATGGCAATATGACAAAAGTAAAGCATGTCATGATGATGATGATGATGGGAAGTTGCATGGCAATATATCTCGGAATGGCTATGGAAATGCCATGATAGGTAGGTATGGTGGCTGTTTTGAGGAAGATATAGGGAGGTTTATGTGTGAAAGAGCGTATCATATCACGGGGTTTGGATGCACCGGCGAAGTTTGCACCAACTCTCAATGTGAGAAAGGGCAATGCACGGTACCGAAGAGGCTAGCAAATGGCGGAAAGGTAAAAGTGCGTATAATCCATGGACTCAACATTAGTCAAAAGAACTCATATACTTATTG
Source organism: Triticum aestivum (assembly GCF_018294505.1). Classification (NCBI taxonomy): domain Eukaryota; kingdom Viridiplantae; phylum Streptophyta; class Magnoliopsida; order Poales; family Poaceae; genus Triticum; species Triticum aestivum. The sequence continues at coordinate 154,062,439 of NC_057812.1, forward strand.
CAAAAATTTAGAAGTCATCAAAAATCAAGTACTACGCGCATGCTCCTAGGGGGATAGATTGGTAGGAAAAGACCATCGCTCGTCCCCGACCGCCACTCATAAGGATGCACAAGCCAGGTACACTTCATGCTTCAAATTTGTTACACAACTTTAACCATACGTGCATGCTACGGGACTTGCTAACTTCAACACAAGTATTTCTCAAATTCACAACTACTCAACTAGCACGACTATGATATTATCACCTCCATATCTCAAAACAATTATCAAGCATCAAACTTATCTTAGTATTCAACCCACTAAAAAGAAAGTTTCACATATCTTGAATACCAAGTATGTTAACATTAAGCAAATTACCATGCTATTAACGACTCTCAAAATAATCTAAGTGAAGCATAAGAGATCAAGTTTCTTTAAAACAAACCACCACCGTGCTCTAAAAGATCTAAGTGAAGCACTAGAGCAAAAATTATCACGCTCAAAAAGATATAAGTAAAGCACATAGAGTAAACTATCAAGCTCAAAAGATATAAGTGAAGCACATAGAGTATTCTAACAAATTTCAATTCATACATGGCTCTCTCAAAAGGTGTGTACAGCAAGGATGATTGTGATAGACTAACAAGCAAAGACACAAATAATACAAGACGCTCCAAGCAAAACACATATCATGTGGTGAATAAAATATAGCTCCAAGTAAATTACCGATGGAAGTGGACGAAAGAGGGGATGCCTTCCGGGGCATCCCCAAGCTTTGACTTTTTGGTGTCCTTGGATTATCTTGGGGGTTCCATAGGCATCCCCAAGCTTAGGCTCTTGCCACTCCTTATTCCATAATCCATCAAAATAATTCACCCAAAACTTGAAAACTTCACAACACAAAACTCAATAGAAATCTCGTGAGCTCCGTTAGAGAAAGAAAACAAAAGACTACTTTAAGGTACTGTAGTGAACTTGTTCTTTATTTGTATTGGTGTTAAACCTACTGTATTCCAACTTCTCTATGGTTTATAAACTATTTTACTAGCCATAGATTCATCAAAATAAGCAAACAACACACGCAAAACAGAATCTATCAAAAACAGAACAGTCTGTAGTAATCTGTTACTAACGCAAACTTCTGGAACCCAAAAAATTCTACCAAACTTAGACGACCTGGGAAATTTGTTTATTGATCAGCAGAAATTGGAATCACTATTTTATCTCGTTCTGGTGATTTTTGACAATTCGGGCACTGAGCGCAAAGATTCTGGAAATTACAGTAAGATCAAATAACTATCTTCCAAGAAGATCTAATAGGTTTAACTTGGCACAAACACTAATTAAAAGATAAAACCACATCTAAAAAGAATCTAGATGGATTATTTATTCCTAAACAGAACCAAAAAACAAAAAACACAAAATAAAATTGGGTTGCCTCCCAACAAGCGCTATCATTTAACGCCCCTAGCTAGGCATACCGATTTCAACAATGCTCACATAAAAGATAAGAATTGAAACATAAAGAGAGCATCATGAAGAATATAACTAACACATTTAAGCCTAACCCACTTCCTATGCATAGGGATTTTGTGACAAAACAACTTATGGGAACAATAATCAACTAGCATAGGAGGGCAAAACAAGCATAACTTCGAAACTTTAAGCACATAGAGAGTAAACTTAATATTATTGCAATTCCTACAAGCATATATTCCTCCTTCATAATAATTTTCAGTAGCATCATGAATTAATTCAACAATATAACCAGCACCTAAAGCATTCTTTTCATGATCTACAAGCATAGAAAATTTATTACTCTCCACATAAGCAAAATTCTTCTCAAGAATGATAGTGGGAGCAAACTCAACAAAATAACTATCATGTGATTGAAAATTAAGATCAAGATGACAAGTTTCATGGTTATCATTATTCTTTAAAGCATACGTGTCATCACAATAATCATCATAGATATGAGGCATGCTTTCATCATAATAAATTTGCACATCAAAACTTGGGGGACAAAAAATATCATCTTCATCAAAAATAGCTTCCCCAAGCTTGTGGCTTTGCATATCATTAGCATCATGGATATTCAAGGAATTCATACTAACAACATTGCAATCATGCTCATCATTCAAATATTTAGTGCCAAACATTTTATAGGTTTCTTCTTCTAGCACTTGAGCACAATTATCCTTTCCATCATACTCACGAGAGATATTAAAAAGGTGAAGCGTATGAGACAAACTCAATTCCATTTTTTATGTAGTTTTCTTTTATAAACTAAACTAGTGATAAAACAAGAAACTAAAAGACTCGATTGCAAGATCTAAAGATATACCTTCAAGCACTCACCTCCCGGGCAACGGCGCCAGAAAAGAGCTTGATGTCTACTACACAACCTACTTATTGTAGACGTTGTTGGGCCTCCAAGTGCAGAGGTTTGTAGGACAGTAGCAAATTTCCCTCAAGTGGAGGACCTAAGGTTTATCAATCCGTAGGAGGCGTAGGATGAAGATGGTCTCTCTCAAGCAACCCTACAACCAAATAACAAAGAGTCTCTTGTGTCCACAAGACACCCAATACAATGGTAAATTGTATAGGTGCACTAGTTCGGCGAAGAGATGGTGATACAAGTGGTACATGGATGGTAGATAAAGGTATTTGTAATATGAAAATATAAAAACAGCAAGATAACTAATGATAAAAGTGAGCGTAAACGGTATTGCAATGCGTTGAAACAAGGCCTAGGGTTCATACTTTCGCTAGTGCAAGTCCTCTCAACAATAATATCATAATTGGATCACATAACTATCCCTCAACATGCAACAAAGAGTCACTCCAAAGTCACTAATAGCGGAGAACAAACGAAGAGATTATGGCAGGGTACGAAACCACCTCAAAGTTATTCTTTCCAATCAATCCGTTGGGCTATTCCTATAATTGTCACTAACAACCCTAGAGTTCGTACTAGAATAACACCTTAAGACACAAATCAACCAAAACCCTAATGTCACCTAGATACTCCAATGTCACCTCAAGTATCCGTGGGCATGATTATACGATATGCATCACACAATCTCAGATTCATCTATTCAACCAACACAAAGGACCTCAAAGAGTGCCCCAAAGTTCCTACCAGAGAATCACGACGAAAACGTGTGCCAACCCCTATGCATAGGTTCATGGGCGGAACCCGCAAGTTGGTCACCAAAACATACATCAAGTGAATCACGTGATATCCCATTGTCACCACAGATATCCACGGCAAGACATACATCAAGTATTCTCAAATCTTTAAAGACTCAATCCGATGAAATAACTCCAAAGGGGAAACTCAATTTATTACAAGAGAGAAGAGTGGGAGGAGAAACATAAGATCCAACTATAATAGCAAAGCTCGCGATACATCAAGATCGTATCATCTCAAGAACACGAGAGAGAGAGAGAGATCAAACACATAGCTACTGGTACATACCCTCAGCCCCGAGGGAGAACTACTCCCTCCTCGTCATGGAGAGCACCGGGATGATGAAGATGGCCACCGGAGAAGGATTGCCCCCTCCGGAAGGGTGCCGGAACGGGTCTAGATTGGTTTTTGGTGGCTACGGAGGCTTCTGGCGGCGGAACTCCTGATCTAATATCCGTTCTGGAAGTTTTACGATACGTAGGTATATATGGGTGGAAGGAGCACGTCGGTGGAGCTCCGAGGGGCCCACAAGGCAGGGGGCGCGCCCAGGGGGGCACGCCCTCCACCCTCGTGACCTCCCCAGAAACTTCTTGGAGTAGGGTCCAAGTCTCCTGGATCACGTTCGGTGAGAAGATCACGTTCCTGAAGGTTTCATTCCGTTTGGACTCTGTTTGATATTCTGTTTCCTCGAAATACTGAAATAGGCAAAAAAACAACAATTCTGGGCTGGGCCTCCGGTTAATAGGTTAGTCCCAAAAATAATATAAAAGTGGAAAATAAAGCCCAATATAGTCCAAAACAGTAGATAAAGTAGCATGGATCAATCAAAAATTATAGATACGTTGGAGACGTATCACTACCGGAATGTCATCAACAATAGTAACAGGGTCTTACTGATAGAGTGATACAACGAGGTGCTTACCTAAGCAGGAAATTATCTCTATTGAGATAAGTTAGTTTACCGGAAAGGTTAAATAGAAGAATGGAAAGGAAAATGTGTTTAAACACATATTTCAGGGGTATATCCTTCCCAAGGACAAGCAGAGCATGATATCCATGACAGGATAGAAGTATTAAACCATTTCGGTAAGGGGAAGGAAAATTCATGACATTACCCATACAACGGTGTTTGGATTGTAGATCAAGAAACATTCGACAATGTGCTCCCAATGTTCTTGTTGATATCCGGAATACCTCAGTCATGCTTCGAGGTAGCATTAACATGGTGTTCCAAGTAGGGGTTGGAGTTGAAGATCACAAGAAATACTCAAGGAACAATTGCAGGAATAGCAAGGAGCTCAAGGTATAACCAATACATGATCAAACATGTCTTGGAAAGAAGACAAGGGGGTTGTCGATGATAACTCAAATCATCGAAGGTCAAGGATGGTTTTCTCACCATGAATTCAATTGTTATCTCAACATAAGTCAAAATGTTGATGCTGATCAGGACGCATTCATCGCGAGGCTCTATGAAGATGCCATCAAAAGGCGATGTCATCAAGCAACACGAAGGATGGAGTGAAAGGCTATTGGAACCACGGATACGACACAATCTCAAAATCAAGCTTGTTGTTCGAGGTGAAATGATAAGATGAAGAAGATCGACGTAAGCTTAGCTCATCATCGGAAGTTGCTCTGGGCATAAGGATCTGGTAGCACAGTTAAAAAAAGTTGAGATGATAAAAATATAGCCGATCAGGCTAGGAATGATGTGATGGGGTATAAAGCTTCCCAGTATCAAGTACTAGGTGTAATGCCGGAAGGAAAATCGGAGTAGAGGTTGGACGGGGGAATGATTTGCAGAGGATAAGTAATTGTAACTTACCCAGTAAATGGGATCAAGGAGGAAATATGGTCGGGACCATAACTGCAGGGGATCCAATTTACGGTACCGGGAGAATATTCAGCAGATTAAATATCCTTACAAGAAGCTTTCATGATAAGTCCCACACCGTGTCCGTGGGCATGAACACAAGGTTCAGGGTCGACTCCCACTTCTACAATGCATAACCTTTCATTTTACTTCTCGCTCTTGATGAAGCTGTAGTATTGAAATTTTATCTGACGAAAAGCCAGTAGAGTATAACCCGCATAACTTTCGAGTTCACACTGATTAGGGAAGGCATAGGTTCAACCCATCGGGCATCTTAGGAACCTATATCATAAATTCCAAGAATAAATAACACAAGCTCGGTAGTAGAGTATGCTTGAGAAAGCAGAGGATACTATTTTCCAAAAGCGTTATGTATCCGAGGAAAGGCTCACAAGCTTATTGAATATGCAGGACGTTGTCGGATAAAATCCGAAAAAGGGGGGTTTGCTGGTCCACAAGGGATCTGATGTGAGCATCAGTACTCAACAAGAGGGAGAAAGAATGCAAGGAGATCAGATTATAGAAACAACTGACTAACTCAAGCTCAATTGCAAAGGATTTTTGAGTTCCATGGCAAGGGATCAGAAGCAATGCTCTGATTAGGGATGGATAGTTAGAATAGCCTTAGGGGTACAATCGATGGCGATTTGATTGATCGAGATTCAGCACATGTTAAAATGACGTCTGAGCCGAAAGGATGAATTCTAGGACCTGATTGAGGGTTGCGAGCATTTGCAACATATTGTATCAACGGACTCAAAATGATAATGAAAAAGCCTGACAATAAGATTACTAGACTTATGGTATTAACCATAATGCCAGCAAGCAGGAGATCCAAGAACAATAGGCTGTTGATGATTTTCACAAGAACGAATGGTATTATGAAGACTTTTGTGAAGTACAAGAATCAACCGAGGGTGAGCGGATACTCGATAGGTGCACAAAGTTATCCGTAGGGGTATTCAGATGACAAGGAACTGCAAGGCAGTAAGCTCAAAGGATTCTCGGAAAAGGAGAGCAGTTCAGGGCATCTTGTAATAACAAGATCAATGGGATATAATGTAAGATTGGTAAGTGTGTGTAGTTACCCATAAGGATATTTCGATGGTAGGGAATTGCAAAGGCAACAAGCACAAAGTCTCGAGAGAAAATCATCAAGTATCTTCGGAATCTTTTGATGCAGCAGGCGATCATCTGAAATAAGGGGCTCTCCGGGCGGACGTGATCACGAGATCCTAATGTCCGAGTTAGTAAAACCATTTAACCTGAATAGAAGAGAGATTAGGGTCCTAGAGTATAGACGAGGAGTAAAAGATCCTAATACCACCCATATGGCGACGTGGGTCCGTAAGACACACAACCAATGTTAGTAAAAGTTTTTCAGTGACTAGACTCAACTTCGGCCAAGGAGTTGGAAAGGGGCTGCCTACAGGCAGTCGGCTCTGATACCAACTTGTGACGCCCTCGATTCAATCGTACACTAATCATACACGCAAATGTGTACGATCAAGATCAAGGACTCACAGGAAGATATCACAACACAACTCTAGACACAAATTAAAATAATACAAGATTTATATTACAAGCCAGGGGCCTCGAGGGCTCGAATACATAAGCTTGAAAACACAGGAGTCAGCGGAAGCAACAATATCTGAGTACAAACATAAGTCTTGCCTTAAGAAGGCTAGCACAAAAACAACATTGAACGAAAAGGCAAGGCCTCCTGCCTGGGAGCCTCCTAACTACTCCAAGTCGTCAACGGTCGTCACGTAGTAGTAGGCACCCTCGGGGTAGCAGTAGTCATCAGTGGTGTCGTCTGGCTCCTGGGATCCGTCATCTGGTCGCAACAAACGGGTATGGGGAAAAAAGAAGTAGCAAAGCAACCGTGAGTACTCATCATACTCGCAAGACTTACATCAGATCTAAACTAAGTATGCATCTGTATCAAATGAATGGGTTGTATATGTGGACTGGGCTGCAGAAATGCCAGAATAGGGAGAAGGCTTAGTCCCATCGAAGATTAACATCTTCTGGAAACCACCATCTTGCAGCAACAGGAGGGAGTAGAGTAGCATAAAGTAAAGTAGTAGTAGTGTTATCAACCTCGGCCAGAGATCCTTTCTCGACTCCCTGCGAGAAAGCAATCCCAGAGCCATACTATCCAGTTATCATCACAATCCAATTCTCATCAGCATCCAGTTCTCATCACAAGTATCCAGTTCTAGTTGTATCGATCGGGATACAACTCCAAGTGTCCGTTACTGTAGGACGGGCTATCGATAGATGTTTTCTTCCTTGTAGGGGTGCACCAACTTACCCACCACGCTTGATTAACTCCGGCCGGACACACTTTCCTGGGTCATGCCCAGCCTCGGCCAAACAATACATTGTAACCCGACCTAGGCTTAATAGAGAGGCCAGCACGCCGGACTAAACCTATGCCCCCAGGGGTCATGGGCCATCTCCCTGGGAACTCCTGCATGTTGCGAATGTGGCCGGTGAGCAGACCTAGCTACCTCCTTCAACAAGGTAGGTGCTTTCTAGTCCAACCCGGCGCGCGCCGCTCAGTCGATGACGTCTATTAAGCTTCGGCTGATGTATACGACGCAGAACGCCCATACTATGCCCACGTGATGGTTAGTGCTATCAGGCCAGAGGCCCCTCGGATCAAATATCCAAATCGTAGTGGATTAGGAACGCTCGGTAACGAGCAGAGACTCACGATCGATGTGACCCCGTCGCCCCGTCTCGAGTACTTGCGGCAAGGGCTAAGAATGCCCGGCCACGCCTCGTAAGTATATCGCGGGCACCTTCCAGGTCAACCCGACTCCACATCACTCGCAATTAAGCTCGCGTGGGTACCACTCAGGGTCAACCCGTCTTTAGTCACATGGTTCAGTGCAAAGTCATAGTAACCATAGTAACTGTGTGTCTAACACCAAGGGGAAAACCCGAGGAATCACCCCCGATGAATTCCACTCGATGTTGTCATCAAGGTGAACGTTAGAGGATCCACCCTCGAGGTTCATGTTTGATGGGTTAAATGACAGAGTCGTAACGGAAGTGGTTAAGGAGGAAATCACCCTCGATGACCTCGACCGTAAAGCTACACTACGGAGATCTCATCAGGAGTGATGTAAGAGGTTCCACCCTCGACACTCGATGGTAACTCTGTAGAGTCGTACAACTAAGGGGGTGATGTGCGATGTCCGGGCCTGGGCGTCGATCACGTTGATCGAGTCATCAAACATAAAGCGGGGAACTGGGACAAGGTGGGGGTCACTGATGGATCACTAACCATCCTATACTAAGCAGTTTAGGATAAGCAGGTAAGGTATGAAAGTAGGTAACAACAACAGGCTATGCATCAGAGTAGGATCATACAGAAAACAATAGCAGTTCTAATGCAAGCATGAGAGGGAAAGAAATGGGCGATATCGGAATGCTCAAGGGGGGTTTGCTTACCTGGTTGCTCAGACAAGAAGGAGGGGTTCGTCGGTGACGTAGTCGATCACAGGGGCAGCATCGGTCTCGGGGTCTACCGGAGAGAAGAGGGGGAAGAAACAGTAAATATAAAGCAAACATAGCATCACAAAGCATTACGTGGCAATATGATGTGCCGGGTGTGACCTAACGTAAGCCTACATGTTATAGGTGAAGGGGGAATTCAACCGGGAATGTATTCCCGGTTACGGACCTGTGTCAGATAGATGACCGAAGGGGGGAAAGTCGCGTGTTCGCTATGTTAGGGAGGCGTGGCGGACGAACGGGCTGCGCATCCGGGTTCGTTTCGTCGTTTTGAGCAACTTTCATGTACAAAGTTTTTCCATCTGAGCTACGGTTTATTTTATATTAATTTTAAAAGATTTAAAACATTTTTAGTATTAATTTAATTAATTTAAACAACATTATCCAGAATAGCGTCATCATGACATCAGCAATCAACAGGGGTGTTGACTGGTCAAATTGACGTGTGGGTCCCACCTGTCAGTGACACATCTTAATTAAACACATTAATTAACCTAATCAGGATTAATTAGGGGTGGCCCCCACTGTCATTGACTACCTGATTAACTAATTAACTAATCAGGTTAATTAGTTAACTAATGTGTAATTAGTTTAATTAGTTGTTTAATTTAATTAATCAAAATTAACTAAGTTAACTAATTAATTAATTAATTAATTATTTTTATTTTTATTTATTTATTTAAAAAAATGTTCTGGGGGTGGGGCCCCTTTGTCATAGGCCGAGGGGGCCTTAGCGGGGCAGGCTACCGGGTGCGGGCGCACCCGAGCACGCACTTGCCCGCAGGGCGAGATGAGGCCGCCGGGGCACCGACGATGGGGCAAGCCGGCGCGGCCAGCCCTGGCCACGGCGGGCGGAGGCGAGGGGTGGCGCCGGCGCGGTCTGTGGCACGGCCGTGGGAGGAGGAGAGGGCGGAGGCGAGGCGCGGCGAGGCACGAAGCCATGGGCGCCGGCCGGTCGACCGGAGTGGCGGCAGGTGAACAGTTGCGGATGGGCGGGGCAGCGCGCGCAGGGGTGAGCGAGGCAAGTGGCAGCCGCGGCACGAAGCAGCAGCAGCCGAGCGCATGGCGGCAGAGCAATGGCCGGAGCGGGCGATGGCCGAGCGCGGATGCGCGCGCGTGCGAAAGCGAGGTAGCGGGAGGGGAAGGAAGCACGGCGCGAGTGGGGCCGGCGAGCGAGGCAGCGCTAGGCAGCAGCAGCAGCAGTGCAGCGACGAGCAGGGGAGGCGGGCCAAGCGGGGCAGCTGGTGCGGGCTTGGCCGCGGCCGGGGACGGAGCATAGCGGGGAAGCAGGGCGGACCAGAGCATGCGGGAGCGCGCCCATGGGCACGGGCGGATGCGTTGAGCGCGAGCTCCAGCGAGCTCGGCCACGGTGACGTACAACGTCAACGGCGACGGATCCACGCGAAGTAGGAGGGGGTCGACGGAGGGGCTCACAGCGAAGCGTAGGGGGTTGGCAGTGGGCTCGGGGTGTGCGGGGGCGGTCCGGCGACGACGGGTGAAGTAGGGGATGGGCGCCGGCGTCGAGGAGTGTTGGGGCGATGATGAGGCTGTCCGGCTTGGTCACGGGGACGGGGCTGCGGTGCGGTGGTCCGACGAGGTGGCCCCGGGTGGCGGCGACGGTGGCGCCGCGGGGTCGAATGACGGCGACGGGCTCGGGTGCCCCGATCCAGAAGGGATCGGGAGAGAGGGGGGAGTGGGGGTTGTGGGATGGACGAGAGGATAGGGCTAGGGTTCGGAGTGGATCGGGAGGGGGGTTAAGGGGAGGCGGCTGGGCCGACCAGCTGAGTTGGGCCGGTTGGCTCGGGTGGGCCAAAGCCCAAGGGGAGGCCAGGGGCTGTAGCCCCTTTTCTCTCCTTTTGTTTTTGTTTTAACTTTTTTTCAGCTTTTGCATTTTTCTTTTAGTCACTAATGACCTTGCAAAAATGTTGGTCCACCACCAATATTAACAAATGATTATTTGCCACAAGATGAACATTTTAGATTTCATGTCTGACAAAAAGAATTTTTGACTTTAGATTGGATTTGAATTTGAATGGTGATTTGGATCAAGTGAAGATTAGCAATAATAACCTAATGACATGGCACCATTAACAGGTGATTACTGCAGCATGACACTGGGGGTGTTACACATAGCTACTGGTACATACCCTCAGCCCCGAGGGAGAACTACTCCCTCCTCGTCATGAAGAGCATCGGGATGATGAAGATGGCCACCAGAGAGGGATTGCCCCCTCCGGCAGGGTGCCAGAACGGGTCTAGATTGGCTTTCGGTGGCTACGGAGGCTTCTGGCGGCGGAACTCCCGATCTATTGTGCTCTCTGGAAGTTTTACGATACGTAGGTATATATGGGTGAAAGGAGTACGTCGGTGGACCGAAGGGGGGGCCACGAGGCAGGGGGCGCGCCCCAGGGGGTGGGAGCGCCCCTACCCTTGTGAGCACCTCCTTCATCTTCTGACGTAGGGTCCAAGTCTACCCGGTAGGTTTCCTTCCAAAAATAACTTCTCCAGTTGATTTCTTTCCGTTTCGACTCCGTTTGATATTCCTTTTCTTCAAAACACTGAAATAGGCATAAAACAGCAAATCTGGGTTGGGCCTCCGGTTAATACATTAGTCCCAAAAGTAATATAAAAGTGGATAATAGATCCCAATATTTCCCAAAACAGTAGATAATATAGCATGGAGCAATCAAAAATTATAGATACATTGGAGACTTATCAAGCATCCCCAAGCTTAATTCCTGCTTGTCCTCGAGTAGGTAAATGATAAAAAGATAATTTTTGATGTGGAATGCTAGTTGGCAAAATTTTAATGCAATTCTTCTTACTTGTGATATGAATATTCAGATCCATATGATTCAAGACAAAAGGTTATATTGGCATAGAAAATAATAATACTTCAAACATACTAACTAAGCAATCATGTCTTCTCAAAATAACATGGCTAAAGAAAGCTATCCCTACAAAATCATATAGTCTAGCTATGCTCTATCTTCACCACTTAAAATATTTAAATCATGCACAACCCCAATGACAAGCCAAGCAATTGTTTCATACTTTTGATGTTCTCAAACTTTTTCAATCTTCACGCAATACATGAGCGTGAGCCATGGATATAGCACTATAGGTGGAATAGAATGGTGGTTGTGAAGAAGACAAAAAGGGAGAAGATAGTCTCACATCGACTAGGCGTATCAATGGTCTATGGAGATGCCCATCAATAGATATCAATGTGAGTGAGTAGGGATTGCCATGCAACGATTGCACTAGAGCTATAAGTATATGAAAGCTCAACAAAAGAAACTAGTGGGTGTGCATCCAACTTGCTTGCTCACGAAGACCTAGGGCATTTTGAGGAAGCCCATCATTGGAATATACAAGCCAAGTTCTATAATGAAAGATTCCCACTAGTATATGAAAGTGACAACATAGGAGACTCTCTATCATGAAGATCATGGTGCTACTTTGAAGCACAAGTGTGGTAAAAGGATAGTAGCATTGTCCCTTCTCTCTTTTTCTCTCATTTTTTTATTTTTTTATTTGGCCTTTCTTTTTTTATGGCCTTTCTCTTTTCTTTTTTTGGGCCTTCTCTTTTTTATGGCCTTTTTTATTTATTTTCGTCCGGAGTCTTATCCCGACTTATGGGGGAATCATAGTCTCCATCATCCTTTCCTCACTGGGACAATGCTCTAATAATGATGATCATCACACTTTTATTTTCTTACAACTCAAGAATTACAACTCGATACTTAGAACAAGATATGACTCTATATGAATGCCTCCAGCGGTGTACCGAGATATGCAATGAATCAAGAGTGACATGTATGAAAGAATTATGAACGGTGGCTTTGCCACAAATACTATGTCAACTACATGATCATGCAAAGCAATATGACAATGATGAAGCGTGTCATAATAATGGAATGGTGGAAAGTTGCATGGCAATATATCTCGGAATGGCTATGGAAATGCCATAATAGGTAGGTATGGTGGCTGTTTTGAGGAAGGTATATGGTGGGTTTATGGTACTGGCGAAAGTTGCGCAGTACTAGAGAGGCTAGCAATGGTGGAAGGGTGAGAGTGCGTATAATCCATGGACTCAACATTAGTCATAAATAACTCACATACTTATTGCAAAAATCTATTAGTTATCGAAACAAAGTACTACGCGCATGCTCCTAGGGGGATAGATTAGTAGGAAAAGACCATCGCTCGTCCCCGACCGCCACTCATAAGGAAGGCAATCAATAAATAAATCATGCTCTGACTTCATCACATAAAGATTCACCATACATGCATGCTACGGGAATCACAAACTTCAACACAAGTATCTCTCAAATTCACAACTACTCAACTAGCATGAATCTAATATCACCATCTCCATATCTCAAAACAATTATCAAGTATCAAACTTCTCATAGTATTCAACACACTCATAAGAGAATTTTATTATTCTTGAATACGTAGCATATTAGGATTTTAAGCAAATTACCATGCTATTTAAGACTCTCAAAATAATATAAGTGAATCATGAGAGTTCATCTATTTATTCAAAATAAAACTACCACCATGCTCTAAAAGATATAAGTGAAGCACTAGAGCAAATGACAAACTACTCCGAAAGATATAAGTGAAGATCAATGAGTAGTCGAATAATTATGCAACTATGTGAAGACTCTCTAACATTTAATAATTTCAGATCTTGGTATTTTATTCAAACAGCAAGCAAAGCAAAATAAAATTACATTCTAAGAATGGCAAACATCATGTGAAGAAGCAAAAACTTAGGATCAACCGAAACTAACCGATAATTGTTGAAGAAGAAAGGTGGGATGCCAACCAGGGCATCCCCAAGCTTAGATGCTTGAGACTTCTTGAAAATATTATCTTGGGGTGCCTTGGAAATCCCCAAGCTTGAGCTTTTGTGTCTCCTTAATTCCTCTCATATCACGGTCTCCCTAAATCTCAAAAAGCATCATCCACACAAAACTCAACAAGGACTCGTGAGATAAGTTAGTATAAACCATTGCCAAAACCTTATCATACTCTACTGTAGAAAATCACTAAAATTATTATTCTACATTTCATACTAAATGCCTCTGCATATTTAATTGTCCTATCCTCAAATAGAATGATTAAAGAAGCAAACATATGCAAACAATGCAAACATAACAGCAATCTGCCTAAACAGGATAGTCTGTAAAGAATGCTGCAACATCCATACTTCCCTAGCTCGAAAAATTATGAAAGAAAATTCCCACTGTAGTAAATTTATCAGAGCTTAATATGCAAAAGTTTTCAACATTTTATCACATTCTGACTTTTCTAGGGAATTATTGAAACAACGGTAAACTTTCTGTTTTCAAACAGCAACATGTATACTTGTAACATAGGCATAGTAAAGGATACCAATGCCACTTTTATTGAAATAAAATATGCAAAACATTGTTATAAATAACAGCAAGCAAATCCTAACAAGATAAATTGACGCTCCAAGAAAAACACATATCATGTGGCGAATAAAAATATAGCTCCAAGTAAAGTTACCGATGAACGAAGACGAAAGAGGGGATGCCTTCCGGGGCATGCCCAAGCTTAGGCTCTTGGCTATCCTTGAATATTACCTTGGGGTGCCTTGGGAGTCCCCAAGCTTAGGATCTTGCCACTCCTTATTCCATAGTCCATCGAATCTTTACCCAAAACTTGAAAACTTCACAACACAAAACTTAACAGAAAACTCGTAAGCTCCGTTAGTATAAGAAAATAAATCACCACTTCAAGGTACTGTAATGAACTCATTCTTTATTTATATTGGTGTTAAGCCTACTTTATTCCAACTTCTCTATGGTTTATAAACTATTTTACTAGCCATAGATTCATCAAAATAAGTAAACAACACATGAGAAACAGAATCTGTCAAAAACAGAACAGTCTGTAGTAATATGGATCAAACGTATACTTATGGAACTCACAAAATTCTAAAATAAATTGCTGTACCTGAGGAATTTATCTATTAATCATCTTCAAAAAGAATTAACTAAATATCACTCCCCAAATAAAAATGGCAGCAATTCTCGTGAGCGCTAAAGTTTCTGTTTTTTACAGCATGATCATAAAGACTTCACCCAAGTCTTCCCAAAGGTTCTACTTGGCACAAACACTAATTAAAAGCATAAAACCAGATCTAAACAGAGGCTAGATGAATTATTTATTACTAAACAGGAACAAAAAGCAAGGAACAAAAATAATATTGGGTTGCCTCCCAACAAGCGGTATCGTTTAACGCTGTTAGCTAGGCATGATGATTTCAATGATGCTCACATAAGGGATAAGAATTGAAACATAAAGAGAGCATCATGAAGAATATGACTAGCACATTTAAGTATAACCCACTTCCTATGCATAGGTATTTTGTGAGCAAACAACTTGTGGGAACAAGAATCAACTTGCATTGGACGGTAAAACAAGCATAACTTCAAAACTTTAAGCACATAGAGAGGAAACTTGGTATTATTGCAATTCCTACAAGCATATATTCCTCCCTCATAATAATTTTCAGAAGCATCATGAAAGAATTCAACAATATAAACAGCACCTAAAGCATTCTTTTCATGATCTACAAGCATAGGAAATTTATTACTCTCCACACAAGCAAAATTCTTCTCATGAATAATAGTGGGAGCAAACTCAACAAAATAACTATCATGTGATTGAAAATTAAGATCAAGATGACAAGTTTCATGGTTATTATTGTTCTTTAAAGCATACGTGTCATCACAATAATCATCATAGATAGGAGGCATGCTTTCAACATAATAAATTTGCTCATCAAAACTTGGGGGACAAAAAATATCATCTTCATCAAACATAGCTTCCCCAAGCTTGTGGCTTTGCATATCATTAGCATCATGGATATTCAAGGAATTCATACTAACAACATTGCAATCATGCTCATAATTCAAATATTTAGTGCCAAACATTTTATAGATTTCTTCTTCTAGCACTTGAGCACAATTATCCTTTCCATCATACTCACGAAAGATATTAAAAAGGTGAAGCGTATGAGACAAACTCAATTCCATTTTTTATAGTTTTCTTATATAAACTAAACTAGTGATAAAACAAGAAACTAAAAGACTCGATTGCAAGATCTAAAGATATACCTTCAAGCACTCACCTCCCCGGCAACGGCGCCAGAAAAGAGCTTGATGTCTACTACACAACCTTCTTCTTGTAGACGTTGTTGGGCCTCCAAGTGCAGAGGTTTGTAGGACAGTAGCAAATTTCCCTCAAGTGGATGACCTAAGGTTTATCAATCCGTAGGAGGCGTAGGATGAAGATGGTCTCTCTAAAGCAACCCTGCAACAAATAACAAAGAGTCTCTTGTGTCCCCAACACACCCAATACAATGGTAAATTGTATAGGTGCACTAGTTCGGCGAAGAGATGGTGATACAAGTGGTATATGGATAGTAGATATAGTATTTGTAATCTGAAATTATAAAAACAGCAAGGTAACTAATGATAAAAGTGAGCGTAAACGGTATTGCAGTGTGTGGAAATAAGGCCTAGGGTTCATACTTTCGCTAGTGCAAGTCCTCTCAACAATACTAACATAATTGGATCACATAACTATCCCTCAACATGCAACAAAGAGTCACTCCAAAGTCACTAATAGCGGAGAACGAACGAAGAGATTATGGTAGGGTACGAAACCACCTCAAAGTTATTCTTTCCAATCAATCCGTTGGGCTATTCCTATAAGTGTCACAAACAGCCCTAGAGTTCGTACTAGAATAACACCTTAAGACACAAATCAACCAAAACCCTAATGTCACCTAGATACTCCAATGTCACCTCAAGTATCCGTGGGTATGATTATACGATATGCATCACACAATCTCAGATTCATCTATTCAACCAACACAAAGGACCTCAAAGAGTGCCCCAAAGTTCTACCAGAGAATAACGACGAAAACGTGTACCAACCCCTATGCATAGGTTCATGGGCGGAACCCGCAAGTTGATCACCAAAACATACATCAAGTGAATCACGTGGTATCCCATTGTCACCACAGATACGCACGGCAAGACATACATCAAGTGTTCTCAAATCTTTAAAGACTCAATCCGATAAGATTACTTCAAAGGGGAAACTCAATTCATTACAAGAGAGAAGAGGGGGAGGAGAAACATAAGATCCAACTATAATAGCAAAGCTCGCGATACATCAAGATTGTGCCAAATCAAGAACACGAGAGAGGGAGATCAAACACATAGCTACTGGTACATACCCTCAGCCCCGAGGGAGAACTACTCCCTCCTCATCATGGAGAGCACCGGGATGATGAAGATGGCCACCGCAGAGGGATTGCCCCCTCCGGCAGGGTGCCGGAACGGGTCTAGATTGGCTTTCGGTGGCTACGGAGGCTTCTGGCGGCGGAACTCCCGATCTATTGTGCTCTCTGGAAGTTTTATGATACGTAGGTATATATGGGTGAAAGGAGTACATCGGTGGACCGAAGGGGGGCCACGAGGCAGGGGGGCGCGCCCCAGTGGGGTGGGCGCGCCCCTACCCTCGTGAGCACGTCATTCATCTTCTGACGTAGGGTCCAAGTCTATCCGGTAGGTTTCCTTCCAAAAATAATTTCTCTAGTTGATTTTGTTCCGTTTCGACTCCATTTGATATTCCTTTTCTTTGAAACACTGAAATAGGCATAAAACAGCAAATCTGGGTTGGGCCTCCGGTTAATAGGTTAGTCCCAAAAGTAATATAAAAGTTGATAATAGGGCCCAATATTGCCCAAAACAGTAGATAATATAGCATGGAGCAATCAAAAATTATATATACGTTGGAGACGTATCAACATCAAACACAAGGGAATCGAATCAAACCACAAGATCTAGAAGAAATTCAACGGGGAAAGGGAGAAGACCTGGATAACTAACTAAAATCACACGACACTGGTGCGGAAATCAATCTGAAATAAGAGGAGGAGGAGGAGATCGGAATCACCATGGATGACGAGGAAATCGCTAAGAACTGACTCCCTCTCTCATCTTTAACTCTCGCGAAGAAATGAGAAAGGGCAAGAATAAAAAAAGACAGAGCTAAGGGATAGGTCGTAATGGGTTGGCTGGGAAACGAAAGCGCGCCCGGTAACGGACACAGCGCGGATCTCGGCATGAGATCAAACGACCCAAAATTTGAATGCAAACCAATTGTAAATCACTCAACTGTAAATTAGCAAAACCATAGATAAAATAGGAGAATGAAGAGATAACTTGAGGGATGGTCAAGATAAGCAGTCGACAAGCTGTTACCTTCCGTACCAGCGACTTCATCTTGAGCCCTCTTCAAGTTCTGATGAGCCAACTCCAGGTCAAAGTTGAGTTGCCTATGCTTTTCCTCAAATTCGGCGAACTTGGAGATAAGCGTACAAGATTTCTACAGTGAGAAAAAAAGATATCAATAGACAAGATCAAAGATTATTTATTTCCGAATGAATAAAACTTCAAGACTACTCAGACCCCAGCCAACTGCCAGCAGTCGACCGCGGTCTCGGGGACTACACCTAGTGGGTGCACTTGGCGTGCCCCCACTGGTTTGGATTCCACTCGGCTGTTCCACCTAGACCGAGTGCAAAAAAAAAAGAAAAGAGACGAAAAGTGCTCAGACCCCAGCTGACTGCCAGCAGTCAACTGCGGTCTCGGGGACTACACCCAGTGGGTTCACTTAGTGTGCCCCCACTGGTTCAGATCCCATTCGACCAGACTGAGTGGAATAGTGCAAATAATAAAGACGGCAAAACACCCAGTGGGTGTACAGATTCGAAGCAGACGATAAGAGATTGTGCGAAGGAAAATATTCAGGTAGCATATCCTAATAAGACAAGTTCAGTCAGAAGTCAACTTACCTGGACATTGGCTCGAAGAGCCGCGCTGGCGTCGTAAGCAGCCTGACTATTTTCGTGCACCGCCTTCATTCGCTCCATCATTACGCCAGCCTGAAGGATAGCCTCCAAGGCGGCATCTGACTGGCTTTCCGGAACATGATAGGTGGTGAAGAAAGGGACAGACGGTCCAGACGCAGCAGCTTGGGGCTCCGAGGCATGAGGTTGGATGGCTGAAGAAAACACTAGTACAGTCGATGGTGCGGGGTGCTCACTCGACATTGGGACAACAAAGGTTAAAGAGGCTCTACTCGCATCTTCGGGCCGTTGGACTGTCGGTTCTGTCGCCGGTTCTGACTGAGATATCTTGCCAACTATTGTTTTCTTGCTCTTCCTGGGCCTCAGTGGCATGTCCTCGTCATCATCCGGAAGCTCAATGACATTGGGAGGGGCTGCAAAAAAGTCAGCCGACTCCAGATGAGTCACCAAAAGTTAATCGACCATACAATCGAGAACGAGATCACGAGGTTTATACCTGGGTTGGAGGTGACTGCATCTTCCATGTCCTCGTCTTCATACTGGTGAGTGGAAGTCCCAGAGGTAGCGGCACTACAAATTTCAGAGTTCAGTCGGTCATGTATGACGAAATGCATCGACCCAAATCCAGATTCATACTAAAAAAATAAATCAAAGTCCAACTAATACCCGGAAGTAATGGGGATGGCCACTTTGATCTTCGGCAAGGCCTTTGGCGGTTTGGATGGTGTAGCTTTCGGTTGCTTCGACGCCTTTTCAGTCGACGCTAGAGAAGACGTTCGAGGGCGCTTCAATGACTGCCCAGTCTGCGCGGCCGCCCTGCCGCGAGCACTTACTGGATCGTGAGAAAGCTTGGATCGTTTTTCCCTAAGAGGAGGAGAGTCGACCTCTTCTTCATCACTCGGGTCATTGCTAACTCTTGAGCACTGCGTTGGTTTTCCCCGAAGAGGAAGGGATGATGCAACAAAGTAGCGTAAGTATTTCCCTCAGTTTTTGAGAACCAAGGTATCAATCCAGTAGGAGGCTACGCGCGAGTCCCTCGTACCTACACAAAACAAATAAATCCTCGCAACCAACACGATAAGGGGTTGTCAATCCCTACACGGCCACTTACGAGAGTGAGATCTGATAGATATGATAAGATAATATTTTTGGTATTTTTATGATAAAGATGCAAAGTAAAATAAAAGCAAAGTAAATAGCAAAGTATTGGAAGATTAATATGATGAAGATAGACCCGGGGGCCATAGGTCTCACTAGTGGCTTCTCTTAAGAGAATAAGTATTCTACAGTGGGTGAACGAATTACTGTTGAGCAATTGACAGAATTGAGCATAGTTATGAGAATATCTAGGTATGATCATGTATATAGGCATCACGTCCGAGACAAGTAGACCGACTCCTGCCTGCATCTACTACTATTACTCCACTCATCGACCGCTATCTAGCATGCATCTGGAGTATTAAGTTAATGAAAACAGAGTAACGCCTTAAGCAAGATGACATGATGTAGAGGGGTAAACTCATGCAATATGATGAAAGCCCCATCTTGTTATCCTCGATGGCAACAATACAGTACGTGCCTTGCTTCCCCTACTGTCACTGGGAAAGGATACCGCAAGATTGAACCCAAAGCTAAGCACTTCTCCCATTGCAAGAAAGATCAATCTAGTAGGCCGAACCAAACCGATAATTCGAAGAGACTTGCAAAGATAACTAATCATACATAAAAGAATTCAGAGAAGATTCAAATATTATTCATAGATAGACTTGATCATAAACCCACAATTCATCGGTCTCAACAAACACACCGCAAAAAGAAGATTACATCGAATAGTTCTCCACAAGAGAGGGGGAGAACATTGTATTGAGATCCAAAAAGAGAGAAGAAGCCATCTAGCGAATAACTATGGACCCGTAGGTCTAAGGTGAACTACTCACACTTCATCGGAGGGGCTATGGTGATGATGTAGAAGCCCTCCGTCATCGATGCCCCCTCCAGTGGAGCTCCGGAACAGGCCCCAAGATGGGATCTCGTGGATACAGAAAGTTGCTGCGGTGGAATTAGGGTTTTGGCTCCGTATCTGATCATTTGGGGGTACGTAGGTATATATAGGAGGAAGAAGTACGTCGGTGGAGCAACAGGGGGCCCATGAGGGTGGAGGGAGCGCCTGGGAGGGGGGGGGGGTAGGCGCGCCCCCCTACCTCGTGGCCTCCTCTTTTGTGTCTTGACGTAGGGTCCAAGTCTCCTCGGTCTTGTTCGTTGAGAAAATCACGTTCCCGAAGGTTTCATTCCGTTTGATATTCCTTTTCTTTGAAACCCTAAAATAGGCAAAAAAACAACAATTATGCGCTGGGCCTCCGGTTAATAGGTTACTCCCAAAAATAATATAAAAGTGGATAATAAAGCCCAATAATGTCCAAAACAGTAGATAATATAGCATGGAGCAATCAAAAATTATAGATACGTTGGAGACGTATCAAGCATCCCCAAGCTTAGTTCCTGCTCGTCCTCGAGTAGGTAAATGATAAAAACAGAATTTTTGATTTGGAGTGCTACTTGGCATAATTTTAATGTAATTCTTCTTAATTGTGGTATGAATATTCAGGTCCGAAAGATTCAAGATAAAAGTTCATATTGACATAAAAATAATAATACTTCAACCATACTAACAAAGCAATTATGTCTTCTCAAAATAACATGGCCAAAGAAAGTTATCCCTACAAAATCATATAGTCTGGCTATGCTCTATCTTCACCACACAAAGTATTTAAATCATGCACAACCCCGATGACAAGCCAATCAATTGTTTCATACTTTTGATATTCTCAAAACTTTTTCAATCTTCACGCAATACATGAGTGTGAGCCATGGATATAGCACTATAGGTGGAATAGAATGGTGGCTGTGGAGAAGACAAAAAGGGGGAAGATAGTCTCACATCAACTAGGCGTATCAATGGGCTATGGAGATGCCCATCAATAGATATCAATGTGAGTGAGTAGGGATTGCCATGCAACGGATGCACTAGAGCTATAAGTATATGAAAGCTCAACAAAAAAAACTAAGTGGGTGTGCATCCAACTTGCTTGCTCATGAAGACCTAGGACAATTTGAGGAAGCCCATCATTGGACTATACAAGCCAAGTTCTATAATGAAAAATTCCCACTAGTATATGAAAGTGACGAAATAAGAGACTCTCTACTATGAATATCATGGTGCTACTTTGAAGCACAAGTGTGGTAAAAGGATAGTAGCATTGTCCCTTCTCTCTTTTTCTCTCATTTTTTTATTTGTGCATTTTCTCTTTTTATGGCCTCTTTTCTTTCTTTCTTTCTTTTTTTTTGTCCGGAGTCTCATCCCGACTTGTGGGGGAATCATAGTCTCCATCATCCTTTCCTCACTAGGACAATGCTCTAATAATGATGATCATCACACTTTTATTTTCTTACAACTCGACAATTACAACTCGATACTTAGAACAAAATATGACTCTATATGAATGCCTCCGGCGGTATACCGGGATATGCAATGACTTATGAGTGACACATATGAAAGAATTATGAACGGTGGCTTTGCCACAAATACGATGTCAACTACATGATCATGCTAAGCTATATGGCAATGATGGACTGTGTCATAATAAACGGAACGGTGGAAAGTTGCATGGCAATATATCTCGGAATGGCTATGGAAATGCCATAATAGGTAGGTATGGTGGCTGTTTTGAGGAAGGTATATGGTGGGTATATGATACCGACGAAAGGTGCGCGGTATTAGAGAGGCTAGCAATGGTAAGGGTGAGAGTGCATATAATCCATGGACTCAACATTAGTCATAGAGAACTCATATACTTATTGCAAAAATCTACAAGTTATCAAAGCAAAGTATTACGCGTATGCTCCTAGGGGGGTAGATTGGTAGGAAAAGACCACCGCTCGTCCCCGACCGCCACTCATAAGGAAGGCAATAAATAAATCATGCTCCGACTTCATTACATAACGGTTCACCATATGTGCATGCTACGGGAATAACAAACTTTAACACAAGTACTTCTCAAATTCATAACTACTCAATTAGCACAACTTTAATATCACCATCTTCATGTCTCAGAACAATTATCAAGCATCAAACTTCTCATAGTATTCAACACACTCATAAGAAAGTTTTATTATTCTTGAATACCAAGCATTTTAGGATTATTTAAGAAAATTACCATGCTATTTAAGACTCTCAAAATAATCTAAGTGAAGCATGAGAGATCAATAGTTTCTATAAAATGAATCCACCATCGTGCTCTAAAAGATATAAGTGAAGTACTAGAGCAAAACTATATAACTCAAAAGATATAAGCGAAGCACATAGAGTATTCTAACAAATTCCAAATCATGTATGGCTCTCTCAAAAGGTGTGTACAGCAAGGATGATTGTGGTAAACTAACAAATAAAGACTCAAATAATACAAGACGCTCCAAGCAAAACACATATCATGTGGTGAATAAAATATAGCTCCAAGTAAAGTTACCGATAGAAGTAGACGAAAGAGGGGATGCCTTCCGGGGCATCCCCAAGCTTTGGCTTTTAGGTGTCCTTAGATTATCTTGGGGTTCCATGGGCATCCCCAAGCTTAGGCTCTTGCAACTCCTTGTTCCATAATCCATCAAATCTTTACCCAAAACTTGAAAACTTCACAACACAAAACTTAAAGTAGAAAATCTCGTGAGCTCCGTTAGCGAAAGAAAACAAAAGACCACTTCAAGGTACTGTAATGAACTCATTCTTTATTTATATTGGTGTTAAACCTACTGTATTCCAACTTCTCTATGGTTTATAAACTATTTTACTAGCCATAGATTCATCAAAATAAGCAAACAACACATGAAAAACAGAATCTGTCAAAAACAGAACAATCTGTAGTAATCTGTAGCTAGCGCAAGATCTGGAACCCCAAAAATTCTAAAATAAATTGCTGGACGTGAGGAATTTATCTATTAATCATCTGCAAAAATAATTAACTAAATAGCACTTTCCAAATAAAAATGGCAGCAGTTCTTGTGAGCGCTAAAGTTTCTGTTTTTTACAGCAAGATTAACAAGACTTTCCCCAAGCCTTCCAAACGGTTCTACTTGGTACAAACACTAATTAAACACAAAAAACACAACCTAAACAGATTCTAAATAAATTATTTATTACTAAACAGGAGCAAAAAGCAAGGAATAAAAAAAATGGGTTGCCTCCCAACAAGCGCTATCGTTTAATGCCCCTAGCTATGCATAAAAAGCAAGGATAGATCTAGGTATTGCCATCTTTGGTAGGCAATCCATAAGTGGCTCTCATAATAGATTCATAAGGTAATTTAATTTTATTTCTAGGAAAGTGTTCCATGCCTTTCCTTAACGGAAATTGGAATATAATATTTCCTTCCTTCATATCAATAATTGCACCAATCGTTCTAAGGAAAGGTCTACCAAGAATAATAGGACATGAAGGATTGCAATCTATGTCAAGAACAATAAAATCTACGGGCAAATAATTCCTATTTGCAACAATAAGAACATCATTAATTTTTCCCATAGGTTTCTCAATAGTGGAATCCGCAAGGTGCAAGTTTAGAGAGCAATCATCAAAATCACGGAAACCTAACAAATCACACAAAGTCTTTGGAATCGTGGAAACACTAGCAGCCAAATCACATAAAGCATAGAACTCATGATCTTTAATTTTAATTTTAATAGTTGATTCCCACTCATCATAAAGTTTTGTAGGGATAGAAACTTCCAATTCAAGTTTTTCTTCATAAGATTGTATCAAGGCATCAACGATATATTTAGTGAACGCTTTATTTTGACTATAAGCATGAGGAGAATTTAGCACAGATTGCAACAAGGAAATACAATCAATCAAAGAGCAATTTTCATAATTAAATTCCTTGAAATCCAAAATAGTGGGTTTAGCAACATCTAGGGTTTTAATTTCTTCAGTCCCACTTTCATCAAATTTAGCATCAAGATCTAAAAACTCCGAATTTTTGGAACGCCTTCTAGGAAAAGGTGGATCATATTCAGTACCATCATTATCAAGATTCATATTGCAAAACAAAGATTTAATAGGGGACACATCAATAACTTTTAGATCTTCATCTTTATTTTCATAGGAACTAGAAGAACACGCTCTTATAAAGGCATCTTTCTTAGCACGCATCCTAGCGGTTCTTTCTTTGCACTCATCAATGGAAATTCTCATGGCTTTGAGAGACTCATTGATATCATGCTTAGGTGGAATAGATCTAAGTTTCAAAGAATCAACATCAAGAGAAATTCTATCAACGTTCCTAGCCAACTCATCAATCTTAAGCAATTTTTCTTCAATCAAAGCATTGAAATTCTTTTGCGAAGTAATAAATTCTTTAATATTAGATTCAAAATCAGAGGGCATCTTATTATAATTTCCATAAGAATTGTTGTAGGAATTACCATAATTATTAGAGGGATTACTAGGATAAGGCCTAGGATTAAAATTTCCTCTATACGCGTTGTTACCAAAATTGTTCCTACCAACAAAATTCACATCCATAGATTCATTATTATTCTCAATCAAAGTAGACAAGGGCATATCATTAGGATCAGAAGAAACACTCTTACTAGCAAATAATTTCATAAGTTCATCCATCTTTCCACTCAAAACATTAATTTCTTCTATTGCGTGTACCTTTTTATTAGTAGATCTTTCAGTATGCCATTGAGAATAATTAACCATAATATTATCTAGGAGTTTAGTAGCTTCTCCTAAAGTGATTTCCATAAAAGTGCCTCCCGTGGCCGAATCTAAAAGATTTCTAGAAGCAAAATTCAATCCAGCATAAAATTTTTGTATAATCATCCACAAATTCAAACCATGAGTAGGGCAATTACGTATCATTAATTTCATCCTCTCCCAAGCTTGTGCAACATGTTCATGATCAAGTTGCTTAAAATTCATAATATCGTTTCTAAGGGAGATGATCTTAGCGGGAGGAAAATACTTAGAGATAAAAGCATCTTTGCACTTATTCCATGAATCAATACTATTTTTAGGCAAAGAAGAGAACCAAGTTTTAGCACGATCTCTAAGCAAAAAAGGAAATAGCTTCAATTTAACAATATCATTATCCACATCTTTCTTCTTTTGCATATCACACAAATCAACGAAGATATTTAGATGGGTAGCGACATCTTCACTAGGAAGGCCGGAAAATGGATCTTTCATGACAAGATTCAGCAAAGCAGTATTAATTTCACAAGATTCAGCATCAATAAGAGGAGCAATCAGAGTGTTAATAAAATCATTGTTGTTGGTATTGGTAAAGTCAGACAATTTAATGTTATCTTGAGCCATCGTGACAAGCAAGCAATCCAACACACAAGCAAACAGAAAGCAAGCGGACAAAAAGAGGCAAATAGAGAGAGAGAGGGAGGATAGAGAGAGAGAGGGTGAATAAAACAGCAAGGGTGAAGTGGGGGAGAGGAAAACAAGAGGCAAATGGAAAATAATGTAATGTGGGAGATAGGGATTGTGATGGGTACTTGGTATGTTGACTTTTGCGTAGACTCCCCGGCAACGGCGCCAGAAATCCTTCTTGCTACCTCTTGAGCACTGCGTTGGTTTTCCTCGAAGAGGAATGGATGATGCAGCTAAGTAGTGTAAGCATTTCCCTCAGTTTTTGAGAAGCAAGGTATCAATCCAGTAGGAGGCTACGCGTGAGTCCCTCGTACCTACACAAAACAAATAAATCCTCGCAACCAACGCGATAAGGGGTTGTCAATCCCTACACAACCACTTACGAGAGTGAGATCTGATAGATATGATAAGATATTATTTTTGGTATTTTTATGATAAAGATGCAAAGTAAAATAAAAGTAAAGTAAATAGCAAAGTATTGGAAGATTAATATGATGAAGATAGACCCGGGGGCCATAGGTCTCACTAGTGGCTTCTCTCAAGAGCATAAGTATTCTACGGTGGGTGAACGAATTACTGTTGAGCAATTGACAGAATTGAGCATAGTTATGAGAATATCTAGGTATGATCATGTATATAGGCATCACGTCCGAGACAAGTAGACTGCCTCCTGCCTGCATCTACTACTATTACTCCACTCATCGACCGCTATCCAGCATGCATCTAGAGTATTAAGTTAATGAAAACAGAGTAACGCCTTAAGCAAGATGACATGATGTAGAGGGATAAACTCATGCAATATGGTGAAAACCCCATCTTGTTATCCTCGATGGCAACAATACAATACGTGCCTTGCTGCCCCTACTGTCACTGGGAAAGGACACCGCAAGATTGAACCCAAAGCTAAGCACTTCTCCCATTGCAAGAAAGATCAATCTAGTAGGCCGAACCAAACCGATAATTCGAAGAGACTTGCAAAGATGACTAATCATACATAAAACAATTCAGAGAAGATTCAAATATTATTCATAGATAGACTTGATCATAAACCCACAATTCATCGATCTCAATAAACACACCGCAAAAAGAAGATTACATCGAATAGTTCTCCACAAGATAGGGGGAGAACATTGTATTGAGATCCAAAAAGAGAGAAGAAGTCATCTAGCTAATAACTATGGACCCGTAGGTCTGAGGTGAACTACTCACACTTCATCGGAGGGGCTATGGTGATGATGTAGAAGCCTTGCGTGATCGATGCCCCCTCCGGGGGAGCTCCGGAACAGGCCCCAAGATGGGATCTCGTGGATACAGAAAGTTGCGGCGGTGGAATTAGGGATTTGGCTCCATATCTGATCGTTTGGGGGTACGTAGGTATATATAGGAGGAAGAAGTACGTCGGTGGAGCAACAGGGGGCCCACGAGGGTGGAGGGCGCGCCTGGGGGGGAGGGGGTAGGCGCCCCCTACCTCGTGGCCTCCTCTTTTGTGTCTTGACGTAGGGTCCAAGTCTCCTGGGTCTTATTCGTTGAGAAAATCACGTTCCCGAAGGTTTCATTCCGTTTGGACTCCGTTTGATATTCCTTTTCTTCGAAACCCTAAAATAGGCAAAAAAACAGCAATTCTGGGCTGGGCCTCCGGTTAATAGGTTAGTCCCAAAAATAATATAAAAGTGGATAATAAAGCCCAGTAATGTCCAAAATAGTAGATAATATAGCATGGAGCAATCAAAAATTATAGATACGCCGGAGACGTATCAGTCGTCGCTGTCTTCATCTTCCTCGTCGTCAGAGCGCCACTAGGCGCTCTCACCTCCACTCGCTTCTCCCTCTGGGTCCTGCTCCTGCTCCCCGTTGGGCACCGAGTACATCTCAGTCAGGCCCTAGAAGACAACAACCAAGACAAGAGACAATCGGGTGACAGTAGACAGCAACTTGATAAATCAAGAAAACACTCGACCATGTGGAGTCATACCTTGTCAGTCTCGTATGAGTTGTTGAGTGGGGGAATCCTCCGGGATCCCCTGGGGTTGTCTTTGTTGCCAATGATACTCTTCAACCACCCTTCCAACGTAGCATCATCGACCTCCTTTGGATGGATCCGAGTGGTGTCGTCGATGCCCGAATACATCCACATCAGATGGTCACGGGCTTGAAGTGGTTGGATGCGTCGCCTGAGGAAGACCTCCAACAGATCCATACCGGTTACCCCATCACGAACAAGTTGAACTACTCGCTCAACCAGCACCTTCACTTGTGCCTTCTCCTCTGGGATCACTTTCAAAGCAGAGGGCTTCTCCACTCGGGCCATGGAAAAGGGGGGAAGTCTAGTCGACTGACCTGGAGTCGGCTGGTCCTTGCAGTAGAACCAGGTCGACTGCCACCCTCGAACCGACTCAGGAAGGATCATGGCTGGGAAAGTACTCTTACTCCTCATCTGGATCCCAAGACCCTCGCACATGTGAATCACTTGCGTTCTCTCGTCACTCAGATTGGCCTTCTTGACCGACTGAGAACGGCAAGTGAATATGTGCTTGAAGAGCCCCCAGTGTGGCCTATAGCCCAGGAAACTCTCGTACATGGACACAAAAGCAGCAAGATACACGATAGTGTTCGGGGTGAAGTGGTAGAGTTGCGCCCGGAAGAAGTTCAAGAAACCTCGAAAGAAAGGGTGGGGAGGCAAGGAAAACCCGCGGTCGACGTGAGTAGCGAGGAGGACGCGCTCGCCCTCCTGTGGCTGTGGCTCGGTCTCGTTTCCCAGGAGTTGCGCCGATTCGTGGGGAATCAACCCCCCTCGACCAGGTCGTCGATGTCGTCCTGGCGGATCGTCGAGCGAATCCAGTCGCCCTGGATCTAGCCCGGCGCTAAGCCGACCCTCGAAGAAGATCCACCCCGGCCGGACTTCTTCCCCTTCGCCTTCGTCGTCGCCTTCTTCGCACGCTCCAACGCCACCGTATTATCCTTCCCCATGGCAGCGGATCGAGTTCGAACGGAGCGACGACGCCGAGAGCAGAGGCAGATGCGGTGGAGAAAACAGAGGAGGAAGGGGAAGAATGGGAATGCACTATGCGAAAAAACCCATCTGACGCCTTATATGAAGTCATTTCCGAGTGGCTGACTCATGGGCCCAGGCGATCTGATCAAATCCCGCAACAGTCGCGCACGCGATACATGGCGAAAAAGGTGGCGCGGTGATCGAGGCGTCCTGCCTAATCCGCCCCGATTACTGCGGCCTCCTCTGCCTGGCGCGCTTCCCAAAATTCGAATCCCGCGAAATCCGCAGACAGTAGAACAACCCGTCAGACGGAAGATTTTTCCCATATCAACACTCGAAGCTTAACAATGAAAGTTCACTCGACAAAACCAAGAATGGATCAAGGCGACTGAACAAGCAGTTGAAGTCATCATGAATGTTCATTCGACCTCTAGACAAGACATTTCCGAAGCGCAAAAGCTGAATCGGAGAGGTTATCAACTCCTTATCCACTCGAACCCTGAACCATTCGGGGGCTAATGATGAAGATATGTACCTAGGGTAGGGTCATAGGCCTGACCTAGACACCCTCCCCTAGGACGTCACCCTAAAACCAGAAGCATTCAAAGAGGAGTCATCATCCACTCGACCATGATGACTTCCACTCGGAAGACTTGAAGTCACTCGACCGCGGAGACTGTCACTCGACCACCAGAAGGTCTAAGGTCGCTTCGGACTACAACGGTCGGACATCACCTCATAGCTTTAATGGTCATTATGTCTCTTTATTTACTAGCGTTACCAGTAACATCTCCCCTTTAATGTACCTTAAACCCTTTGTAACGTGGGCCGGCTGGGGTCCTGGCGCACTCTATATAAGCCACCCCCTCCACATGCACAAGGGTTCACATCTTTTGTAAACTCACACACACATATAATCCAGTCGACCGCCTCAGGGCACCCAGACGTAGGGCTGTTACTTCTTCCGAGAAGGGCCTGAACTCGTAAAATTCGTGTGTACAACTACTCCATAGCTAGGATCTTGCCTCTTCATACCTACCCCCCATTCTACTGTCAGTCTTAGAACCACAACACTACCCAAGTTAAGCATCACCATTTACGATGCCAATTTCAACCAAAGTTTTATTCTCCCGCAAAGCTTAAAATTTGTATAATCCAAATCATAGTTCCAATAATCATTATATCATCATCATCTTGCTACGTGGGACCTACATACCATGTAGGTTGGGAATTTCATTTCCATAAGGTGAAAGAGTTAATTTGGGTTGTGTAATGCATATTGGACCAAAGGTTATAGTCATTTGATAAAATGTTAAATTTGAGGCTTTTGTTGTAGCAACTTGATGAATTTTTATCCGGTACACACATCATGTACAGTACCACTTAGCATAGAAGCCACACAACAAAAATAGGCTTGTCACACTAGCAGGACAAGCCTATTAGCAATTGCGCCTTTCCGATAATAGCAGAGCCATAGTGCACTGTGTGATCCCTCTTTGGCCAAGTTTATTGCTTCAACTTGCATATGGACGGTGTAATGAACAAATTTAGGACACTATAACTGAAACCATTCCTAGCCCTCTCTCGATCTCGCAGTTTCTAGCCCTCCATTCCCGTCATCTGGCTTATTTGAGCCGTTAGATGTGTTGTAAATTTCACATTGTTGAGGAAATCGTTAACTAGTAGCTGCTCGGTTCACTGGCGAGTAGTGAATTAATAGACTAATCGAACAATTAATCAATTAATCGGGCAAATTTATTAGTTTATTAGCTACTCGATGACCCTATGAGTATGGATTAATTGACAAGTTAACTAGTTAATTGAACGAATTCTTCCTTTAAAGCTAAAAGGCTCACTGGTATCCTTGTTTCGTCAGATGGCAGTCTTAGGTTATTGAAAGCTACGATCTTAGTTGAGCCATTCATAAGATTTGATCTGCATTCGTATTACATCATATTTACTCTCCCCGTTCCAAAATAGATGACTCAACTTTGTACTAACTTAAGTTAAGTCATCTATTTTGAAACGAAGGGAGTATCTGATAACATTCATATCACATCATGTTTGTTTTGAAAATATGAAAATGGGTGTGATAAGAGCACTATCCGATCCACGACATGGTTTCCTACTAGTACCTTCGTCTACCATCCCGCAATCAGGTAGTACGTGCATGCCATGTGTATTTTTCTTGATTGACACCTTTTTTTTTACACTCATGCATGCCATGTGTAACAGTGTAAGCAATACTCGATCAGTCGCGCTTGGCGAGGAGGAGCTGGAGCAGAATCTCGTTGAAGGTGTCGACCGGCCCGGGGAGGCAGAAGTGGAGGCAGTCGCTCTGCAGCCGCTCCGGCACGCCGCGCGCGAACGGGTCGCGCTTCATGTACACGCCGGGGTGGCCGTCGGGCCGCATCGTGGCCAGCTTGGTCACGTCCAGCACCTCGACCCTCGTCGCCCCACCGTCCGTCGCCGCCGCCGCCGCGGTCGTCTCTTCTCTGACGATGCTCCTAAGCTGGGCGTGCGTGGCGTCCACCTCCCTCTCCCCCTCCGTGTACGGCATCCTCCTGGCGCACGTGGCGGGGTCGTCCCACGCCTTCTCGAAGTGCGCCGGCGAGAAGGTGGCCAGGACCACGGCGCGGGCGCGGCCGGCGGAGGCGAGGCGGCGTATCGACGCCCGGATGGCCTCCCGGAACGGCGAGAGGAAGCCGATCCCGGTGTGGTTGAGCTGGGGTAGGAGGTGCGTGCCGAGCACCTCGCTGCCGTTGTAGTAGACGCTGGGGTTCCAGAACCAGTGGCCGGTGCTGACGACGGCCACGTCCATGGCGCCGGCGTCGGCGGACCAGCGGTCGGCGAGCGTCTCGAGGTGCACCGAGTTGTAGGGCAGGCTGTAGTTGTCGCACCTGCCCGTGGCCCGCGCCAGGAAGGGCGCCCAGTAGACGGACACCGTGACGTTGTGCGTCGGGAACGCCCAGCGCCAGAACTTGCGCGTCCCGGGCTCCGGGTCGCGGTACACGAGATGGTACGGGAAGGACGCGCCCAGGAGGCAGACGAGCGACTCGGCCTGGTTCCGCGCCATGGAGTCGCCGACGAAGGCCACGTGCTGGCCGCGGACGGCGCCGAGGAACGCCGCGGCGTCGAAGCCCGGGAGCTGGCACCCGGGCGCCGCCGGCTGCCACCGCCAGTCGAGGTAGCCGGTGTCGGGGCGGCCGTTGCGGGCGCAGTCCTCGCTGCCCTTGACGTTGCACTCGGTGCCGTTGTACCGCCGCGCGTGCCCCGCCGCCCGCACCCACTGCCCCTCCGAGTAGTCGCAGCCGGAAGTGGAAGTCGACCCTCTTCCTTCAGTGTAGGTGCTGGTGATGTACTGGAGCAGAGGCGAGACGACGACGTTTCCGCGTGCGGCTCGCGGGGAGCAGCAGAGGAGGTGGAGGAGAGCCAGGCAGAGCACGGCGGTGAAGAGCCAGGCCAAGACGACTCTGCCATGGTGAGTCGACGACGGCTTCTGGCTGTGCTGCTGATGCACTGGCTGGTACGCTCCCATGATCACTATACTAGCTATCTATCGCAACCACGGCCGAATCGCTCGGACTGAGCTTGGGAGGTTGCTTCCAGTTCCAGGGGAGTTGTAGCTTTCAGCTATGCCTCTAGGTATTACATAGTCAGGAACTCATGCATTGTGGGTGGCGTTGTACGGAGTAGTACGATAGCAGTTCCCGATTAACTAAGCTGTCAGTGTACCGTTATTTGGGCTGCCATGCAAACAATTTGTTTGACGGTATGTGCACTGGCCGCGCCGACGTGCATGCATGCGGCCGCGGTCAGACGTGAGCTTACCGGCCGGGACCTTAATGGCTCTTGAGATTTGGGCGAAGATCGAGAGACTGAATCCATGCAAGTGGCCATTGTCAATGGCTTTCTTCTCAACGTACTACGTGCCTGGGTAACAGGGTTATATGTATCGATGGATAGTCGTGTGGCAGGAGGATCCTGCGTGGGTTGTACGTACGTAGATCTCCAGGCGATCGGGCGCGAGCAGCGATGTAAACCGTGGGTGCGTCGTGCTTGGGGGGCGAGCACTTGGCCGTTGATTTCGACGCCGGCGAGTTCTGACTTTCTCATTCCAGGATTCTCGTTTACCAATGTTGCAGCGGCTTTGTCCAAGCATCGTAAACCCATCCGAATGCTCCGTACAGTTCCGATGCGCTTCCGTTGATTTCTCAAATATAAGCATCCGGCTCTAGTTTTTTCTTTTCCAGACACAGAAACTTCAATCTATTCATCATCTTTTCCTTTTCGAAAAAAAATCGTCATCTTTTCCATTTTTTATTTTCAATGTTGTCCAACTTGTCAAATGATTCTACTAGGAGGGCCTGATATCTCATGACTATTTTGAATTTACACCACATATTCTTAAGCTCAGAAAGAAACTTATGAATGTGTCTAGAGGTTCTCTAACTATTTTGTCACATTTATGCGTGCAGTGCTCCAATGGGCATACTATTTGTTCTCAATGCAAGCCAAGGGTCTATAATCGCCGTCCTACATGCAGGAGTGAGTTGAGTAACACAAGATACCTTGATTTGGAGAAGGTTGCTGCCTCTCCAGAGGTTCCATGCAAGTTCCAGAACTTTGGATGCTTGGGAATATGAATCAGAATGCCAATACATACTGGCCACATGCGGGTTCTGAATGCACTGTCGATGGTGACATTCCATATCAAATTTTAGAGTGTTCTTCGAACTAATTCTGTTTGATTGTTGTGTAGGTCTTATATTTTTTTTGCAGATTTATGCGATCGAATCTTGATATGTAACACATGACTTCTGTGTTGCACAGTTGCCAGGAATGCGTTGAGAAAATACAACATGACTTGATGTTTGAAGTTACACCCTTACAGGGGCATCGACTCAAATTTGCAACGACGAAGTTTATACCATGCTTGTGTAGCTCAGTCTGGTATTTTGGTTGGGTATATTCTTTTTAGAAATGGAGGTATACCCCCGGCCTCTGCATCATGATGATGCATGCGGCCCTCTTATTAAAAATCCAGAAAGCATCATCGTAAAGGTCTTACAGCTCACAAACGGAGCAAAACAAAGTACATAAACTGGAAAATTACAAGCGAACAAAAACAACCGATACGGTAATAATAAGGATAAGCTCTCTAGACTCCTATCTTGTTATGCGAACGCCATTCGAACCGGTTGAATATAACCCGAGCCACCATCTCCCATTGGTTGCACCCAGTAACCAAAGGCTCCCTGGAGTTCATAGGAGCGAGTAAGGACCACGTACGGATCCAAGCTGTAGCTCTGAAGATAACCTGCAAAAAAGTTAATTTGTGTTATCTGTTAAAAATCATATCATTTCTGCAGTTTCATATAGCCCATAATAACGCACATATTCCAATCCGAATACGAGCCGCCGTGATCTGTTTAACCTCAGCTAACCACGTCCCAAACAAAGACGCAATATCTACTGAAGGGTTGATATTAAAAGATATATGAATCGTTCTCCAAAGTAACTTGGCAAGTGGGCATTCAAAGAATAAATGTTGTATTGTCTCATCTTGAGCACAAAAACAACACCGTGAATTGCATACCCATCGCCTCTTAAGTAAGTTGTTCTTTGTGAGTATTACTTGCTTGTGGACAAACCACATAAAAAATTTAATCCGCAAAGGAAGCTTAACCTTCCATATATGTAGTGACCTTGAGTGGGGGCCATAATTGATCAGATTCGTATAAAAGGATTTCACCATAAATATCCCATTTTTAGTTAACCTCCATTGTGTTGTGTCCGGCATGTCGGAAGTCGAACTTCAATCAATCTTCGAACCAAGTACATCCAGGTTGTCCATCTCTCACCCACTAACGTACGTCTGAATTGGATGTTCAAGGGAATAGTTTGAAGGACGATACCTACATAATCCTCCTTACGTTGCACAATATTGTAGAGGGTGGGATATTGTAAGGCCAGAGGCGTCTCTCCTAACCACGTATCCTCCCAAAATCTTGTTGACATCTCATTGCCAACCAAGAATTTGACCCTACGAAAGAACATATCCTTCGTTCTCATAAATCCCTTCCAGAACGGCAAATCAGTAGGTCTGATGGTAACCTGGGCTAGCGTTTTTGAGTGCAAATACTTATTGCGCAGGATTTGAGACCACATGCCCTCCGGCTCTGTCTCTAACCTGTACAACCATTTGCTCATAAGATATTTATTCTTAATTTCCAAGTTCTCAATACCGAGGCCCCCTTGGTCTTTAGGTCGACAAAGGATATCCCATCGCGCGAGACGATATTTCCTCTTGGCCTCATCAGACTGCCAAAAGAAACGAGATCTAAAAAAATCAAGTCGCTTTCGGACCTTTTTCAGAATTTCGAAGAACGAAAGTAAAAACATTGGCATGCTAGTCAATACTGAGTTAATCAAAACTAGCCGACCTCCATATGACATCAGCTTTCCCTTCCAGCAGCTGAGTTTTTTTTCAATTCGTTCTTCAATACATTTCCATTCTTTATTGGATAGCTTACGGTGATGAATCGAAATGCCCAAGTAACTGAAAGGTAAGGCACCTAATTCGCATCCAAACAATTGTCTGTATGTATGTTCTTCGTCTTTGGCCTTCCCAAAACAGAACACCTCACTCTTATGAAAATTGATTTTTAAGCCAGACAATTGTTCGAATAGACACAAGATAAGTTTCATGTTACGTGCCTTAGCCATGTCATGTTCCATGAACAGAATAGTGTCATCGGCATATTGTAGAATGGACACCCCTCCATCAACTAGATGACGAACTAGACCCTCTACATGGCCATGCTGCTTGGCCCTGCCAATAATTACGGCCAACATATCTGCCACAATATTGAACAGAAGAGGTGACATGGAATCCTCTTGTCTCAACCCCTTATGCGTCTGGAAGTAGTGACCGATGTCATCGTTCACCTTAATTCCGACACTACCTTTCTGGACTTGAGTATCAACTTGGTTCCTCCAGGTTTCACTAAAACCCTTCATGCGCATTGCCTGCTGAAGAAAAGGCCATTTTACTTTATCATAAGCCTTCTCAAAATCCACTTTGAAGATAACCCCGTCTAGTTTCTTCGAGTGAATCTCATGGAGTGTTTCATGTAAGACGACCACTCCTTCTAGTATGTGTCGTCCCGGCATGAAAGTTGTCTGACTAGGTTGAACCACTGAGTGAGCAATTTGTGTCAATCTATTGGTTCCTACCTTTGTGAATATTTTAAAATTCACATTCAGCGGGCAAATGGGTCGGAATTGTTCGATCCGAACCGCCTCATTCTTCTTAGGTAACAACATTATCGTACCAAAGTTGATGTGAAACAACTCCAAATGGCCATCGAAAAAATCATGAAACATAGGCATAAGATCATCTTTAATGATATGCCAACATTTCTTATAGAATTCAGCTGGAAACCCATCTGGTCCCGGTGCTTTATTCGGCTTCATTTGGGTTATGGCCAGATGAACTTATTTTTCAGTAAATGGTGCAGAGAGAACATCGTTCTCTGCTGCCTGTAATTGAGGTATATCATCAATAACAGACTCATCAAGGGACACCGTGGATGTATTCGGGGCTCCAAATAGGTTTTTATACTAGTTGGAAATATACGCTTTCAGATTTTCATGCCCCACTATTGTCCCCTTGTCCTGTTCAAGCTGCATGATCTTCTTCTTCCTATGTTTACCATTTGCAACCATATGGAAGAACTGTGTGTTTTCGTCCCCTTGGACCACCTTAAGCGTTTTCGCACGCAACGCCCACTTTAGCTCCTCCTCTCTCAGGAGAGCACGTAGGCCTTGCTCACCCTCAGACTTGGTCCGATGCTCATTAACAGAAAGGAGAGTGGTTTCGGCCTTTACATCTAGTGCTTCAATGAGTTGAGTTAGACGTTCTTTTTTCTGCTTATAAATCTCACTCTCATTTCTGGCCCATCCTCTCAGAAATTGTCGGAGGTGTCGAATCTTATTCTGCTATCTCTCGACATGTGTCCTTCCCGTAACCGGCTTAGCCCATTCGCGTGCAATCAACTCCATAAACCCTTCTCGTTCAAACCAGCTTTGCTCGAAGGAGAAGATATTTTTATTTGCAACATGGGTAGTCTCGCCCGAATCTAAAAAGGGTGGTGTATGATCCGAGATCGCTCTCTGCATCGCATGGACCGACACCAACGGATATTTTTGTTCCCACTCCACACTAGCAAGTACCCTATCCAACTTTTCATAAGTCAGAACAGGTAACGAGTTGGCCCATGTAAACTGTCTACTGGTGAGCTCAATTTCTCTCAAATTGAGGCTCTCGATAATCATGTTAAACATCATAGACCAACGTCCATCGAAATTGTCATTATTCTTTTGTTCTCTCCTCCGAATGATATTAAAATCCCCCCTGACTAGTAGTGGCAGATTTTCATCTCCACAAATCCGCACTAGATCAGCTAGAAAATCAGGTTTAAATTCAGGTTGTGCTGCCCCATATACCGCAACTAGCGACCATCGGAACCCATCCAATTTTGATCTTACCCCGAATTTAACCGAAAAGTCTACCTGAACCACATTAAGCACCTCTAACATCTCACATCGTACTCCTAGTAAAATCCCGTCGGATCTTCCTCTAGGAGGTAGAATGTGCCAGTCAAAATCGATACCATGGGAGAGGGTTTGAAGAAATTGGGATGTGAAATTATCTCGTCCAGTTTCCAAAAGTGCAATGAAATCTAAGTGATGTTCTAACGTTGTCTCTGCTAAGAATCGTTGTTTAGCCAAGTCTGCTAAACCTCTGCTATTCCAAAAGAGTCCTTTCATGTTGGGGATCGTAGCAGAATTTTAAAATTTTCTACGCATCACCAAGATCAATCTATGGAGTAATCTAGCAACGAGGGGAAGGGTGTTGGGGAACATAGTAATTTCAAAAAATTTCCTACGCACACGCAAGATCATGGTGATGCATAGCAACGAGAGGGGAGAGTGTTGTCTACGTACCCTCGTAGACCGAAGCGGAAGCGTTGACGCAACATAGAGGAAGTAGTCGTACGTCTTCCCGGTCCAACCGATCCAAGCACCGTTACTCCGGCACCTCCGAGTTCTTGGCACACGTTCAGCTCGATGACGCTCCCCGGGCTCCGATCCAGCAAAGCTTCGGAGAGGAGTTCCGTCAGCACGACGGCGTGGTGATGATCTTGATGTTCAACCGTCGCAGGGCTTCGCATAAGCACCGCTACAATATGACCGAGGTGGAATATGGTGGAGGGGGGCACCGCACACGGCTAAGGAACGATCACGAAGATCAACTTGTGTATCTAGAGGTGCCCCCTGCCCCTGTATATAAAGGATCAAGGGGGAGGGGGCGGCCGGCCTAGGAGGGGGCGTGCCAAGGGGAGTCCTACTCCCACCGGGAGTAGGAGTCCCTCCTTCCTTGTTGGAGTAGGAGAAGGGGAAAGAGGGGGAGAGGAAGAAGGAAAAGGGGGCTGCGCCCCTTGTCCAATTCGGACCAGAGGGGAGGCGCATGCCTCCTTCCTTTTGGCCTCTCTCCTCTATTCCCGTATGGCCCAATAAGGTCCATATACTCCCCGGCGAATTCCCGTAACTCTCCGGTACTCCGAAAAATACCCGAATCACTCGGAACCTTTCCGATGTCCGAATATAGTCGTCCAATATATCGATCTTTATGTCTCGACCATTTCGAGACTCCTCGTCATGTCCCCGACCTCATCCGGGACTCCGAACTCCTTCGGTACAAACTCATAAACTCATAATATAACTGTCATCGAAACCTTAAGCGTGCGGACCCTACGGTTCGAGAACAATGTAGACATGACCGAGACATGTCTCCGGTCAATAACCAATAGCGGAACCTGGATGCTCATATTGGCTCCTACATATTCTACGAAGATCTTTATCGGTCAGACCGCATAACAACATACGTTGTTCCCTTTGTCATCGGTATGTTACTTACCCAAGATTCGATCGTCGGTATCTCAATACCTAGTTCAATCTCGTTACCGGCAAGTCTCTTTACTCATTCCGTAATAAATCATCTCGCAACTAACTCATTAGTTGCAATGCTTGCAAGGCTTATGTGATGTGCATTACCGAGAGGGCCCAGAGATACCTCTCCGACAATCGGAGTGACAAATCCTAATCTCGAAATACGCCAACTCAACATGTACCTTTGGAGACACCTGTAGAGCTCCTTTATAATCACCCAGTTACGTTGTGACATTTGGTAGCACACAAAGTGTTCCTCCGGCAAACGGGAGTTGCATAATCTCATAGTCATAGGAACATGTATAAGTCATGAAGAAAGCAATAGCAATATACTAAATGATCGGGTGCTAAGCTAACGGAATGGGTCAAGTCAATCACATCATTCTCCTAATGATGTGATCCCGTTAATCAAATAACAACTCTTTTGTTTATGGTTAGGAAACATAACCATCTTCGATTAACGAGCTAGTCAAGTAGGGGCATACTAGTGACACTCTGTTTGGCTATGTATTCACACATGTATTATGTTTCCGGTTAATACAATTGTAGCATGAATAATAAACATTTATCATGCTATAAGGAAATAAATAATAACTTTATTATTGCCTCTAGGGCATATTTCCTTTAAAGGGGAGTGCATCTACATACCCTAGTAGATCGCTAAGCGGGAGCGTTGCAAGAACGCGGATGAAGGAGTCGTACTCGTAGCGATTCAGATCGCGGTTGATTCCGATCTAAGCGCCGAACAACGGCGCCTCCGCGTTCAACACACGTGTAGCCCAGTGACGTCTCCCATGCCTTGATCCAGCAAGGGGAGAAGGAGAGGTTGGGGAAGACTCCATCCAGTAGCAACACGACGGCGTGGTGGTGGTGGAGGAGCGCGGAACTCCAGCAGGGCTTCGCCAAGCACTACGAGACACGAGGAGGGAGAGAGGTAGGGCTGCGCCAAGAGGGAGATGATCTCGTGTCTCTTGCAGCCCCCAATACCTCAAGTATATATAGGGGAAGGGGAGGGGCTGCGCCCCCATCTAGGGTTCCCTCCCTAGGGGTGGCGGCAGCCCCAAAACCCATCTAGGGTGGCGGCCAAGGGGGGAGAGAGGGGGGCGCACCTAGGGTGGGCCTTAAGGCCCATCTGGACCTAGGGTTTGCCCCCTCCCACTCTCCCTTGCGCATTGGGCCTTGGTGGGGGGCGCACCAGCCCACCTGGGGCTGGTCCCTTCCCACACTTGGCCCACACAGCCTTCTAGGGCTGGTGGCCCCACCTGGTGGACCCCCGGGACCCTCCCGGTGGTCCCGGTACGTTACCGATAGCACCCGAAACTTTTCCGGTGACCAAAACGGACTTCCCATATATAAATCTTTATCTCCGGACCATTCCGGAAATCCTCGTGATGTCCCGGATCTCATCCGGGACTCCGAACAACATTCGGTAACCGTGTACATACTTTCCCTATAACCCTAGCGTCATCGAACCTTAAGTGTGTAGACCCTGCGGGCTCGGGAGTCATGCAGACATGGCCGAGACAACT
The DNA here is from genome assembly GCF_018294505.1 of Triticum aestivum. Taxonomy (NCBI): domain Eukaryota; kingdom Viridiplantae; phylum Streptophyta; class Magnoliopsida; order Poales; family Poaceae; genus Triticum; species Triticum aestivum. Next base: position 154,102,916 of record NC_057812.1, read on the forward strand.
CTCCGGTCGATAACCAGCAGCGGGATCTGGATACCCATGTTGGTTCCCACATGCTCCATGATGATCTCATCGGATGAACCACGATGTCAAGGATTCAATCAATCCCGTATACAATTCCCTTTGTCTATCGGTACGATACTTGCCCGAGATTCGATCGTCGGTATCCCGATACCTTGTTCAATCTTGTTACCGGCAAGTCTCTTTACTTGTTCCGTAACACATCATCCCGTGATCAACTCCTTGATCACATTGTGCACATTATGATGATGTCCTACCGAGTGGGCCCAGAGATACCTCTCCGTTACATGGAGTGACAAATCCCAGTCTCGATTCGTGCCAACCCAACAGACACTTTCGGAGATACCCGTAGTGCACCTTTATATCCACCTAGTTATGTTGTGACGTTTGGCACACCCAAAGCACTCCTACGGTATCCGGGAGTTGCACAATCTCATGGTCTAAGGAAATGATACTTGACATTAGAAAAGCTTTAGCATACGAACTACACGATCTTGTGCTAGGCTTAGGATTGGGTCTTGTCCATCACATCATTCTCCTAATGATGTGATCCCATTATCAACGACATCCAATGTCCATGGTCAGGAAACAGTAACCATCTATTGATCAACGAGCTAGTCAACTAGAGGCTTACTAGGGACATGGTGTTGTCTATGTATCCACACATGTATCTAAGTTTCCTATCAATACAATTCTAGCATGGATAATAAATGATTATCATGAACAATGAAATATAATAATAAATAATTTATTATTGCCTCTATGGCATATTTCCAACAGTCTCCCACTTGCACTAGAGTCAATAATCTAGCTCACATCGCCATGTGATTAACACTCACAGGTCACATGCCATGTGACCAACATCCAAAGAGTTTACTAGACTCAATAATCTAGTTCACATCACTATGTGATTAACACTCAATGAGTTCTTGGTTTGATCATGTTATGCTTGTGAGAGAGGTTGTAGTCAACGGGTCTGCAATATTCAGATCCCTATGTATTTTGCAAAACTTTATGTCATATCGTAGATGTTACTGCCACGTTCCACTTGGAGCTATTCCAAATAGTTGCTCCATTATACATATCCGGTATCTCTACTCAGAGCTATCCAGATAGGTGTTAAGCTTGCATCGACATAACTCTTTACGTCGAACTCTTTATCACCTCCATAACCGAGAAACATTTCCTTATTCCTCTAAGGATAATTTTGACTACTATCTAGTGATCCACTCCTAGATCACCTTTGTACCCTCTTGCCAGACATGTGGCAAGGCACACATCAGGTGCGGTACTCAGCATGGCATACCGTATAGAGCCTATGACAAAAGCATAGGGGACGACCTTCGTCCTTCCTCTTTCTTCTGCCGTGGTCAAGCTTTGAGTCTTACTCAACTTCACACCTTACAACTCAGGTAAGAACCCCTTCTTTGACTGATCTATTTTGAACTCCTTCAAAAACATGTCAAGGTGTGCGTTCTTTGAAAGTATCATCAGGCGTCTTGATCTATTTCTATAGATCTTGATTCCCAATATGTAAGCAGCTTTATCCAGGTCTTCCTTTGAAAATCACTCTTCAAACAACCGTTTATGCTTTCCAGAAATTCTACATTATTTCGAATCAACAATATGGCATCCACATATACTTATCAGAAATGTTGTAGTGCTCCCACTCACTTTCTTGTAAATACAAGTTTCTAGCAAACATTGTATAAACCTAAAAGCTTTGATCACTCCATCAAAGCATATAGTCCGACTCCGAGATGCTTGCTCTAGTCCATAGAAGGATTGCTGGAGCCAGCATACCTTTTAGCATCCTTAGGATCGACAAAACCTTTTATTGTATCACATACAACCTTTTCTTACGAAAACTGGTAAGAAAACTTGTTTTGACATCCATCTATTAGATTTCATAATAGAAAAATACAGCTAATGCTAACATGATTCCGACGGACTTAAACATTGCTACGGGTGAGAAATTCTCATCGTAGTCAACTCCTTGAACTTGTGAAAAGACTCTTTCCCACAAGTCGAGCTTCATAGACGGTAACATTACCGCCCACGTCAGTCTTCTTCTTAAAGATCCATTTGTCTCAATGGCTCGCCGATCATTGGGCAAGTCCACCAAAGTCCATACTTTGTTCTGATACATGGATCCTATCTCGGATTTCATGGATTCTAACCATTTGTCCGAATACGGGCCCACCATCACTTCTCCATAGCTCGTAGGTTCATTGTTGTCTAACAACATGATATCTAAGATAGGATTACCGTACCACTCAGGAGTAGTACATATCCTTGTCGACCTACGAGGTTCGATAGCAACTTGATCCGAAGCTTCATGATCACTATCATTAACTTCCTATTCAACAGACGTAGGCCCCACAGAAAACATCTTTCTGTGTTGCATCACTCTCTGGTTGAAGTAAAGGTTCGACAACCTCATCAAGTTCTATCTTCCTCCCACTCAATTCTTTCGAGAGAAACTCCTTCTCGAGAAAGGACCCATTCTTAGCGACAAACAATTTGCCCTCGGATCTGAGATAGAAGGTATACCCAACTATCACCTTTGGGGTATCCTATGAAGATGTGTTTGTCCGCTTTTGGGTTCGAGCTTCTCCGGTTGAAGTCTTAAGCATCGAAGCCCCAAACATTAAGAAACGACAACTTTGGTTTCTTGCCAAACCATATTCATACGAGTCATCTCAACGTACTTAGATGGTGTCTTAACTAAAGTGAATGCAGCTACCTCTAATGCATATACTCAAAATGAAAATGGTAGATCGGTAAGAGACATCATAGATCGCACCATATCTCATAAGGTTCGATTACGATGTCCGGACACACCATTACCCTGTGGTGTTCCAGGTGGCTTCAACTGTGAAACAATTCCACAATGTCTTAAGTGATTGCCAAACTCATAACTCAGAAATTCTCATCGATCAGATTGTAGGAATTTGATCTTTATGATGGTTCTTAACTTCACTCTGAAACCGCTTGAACTTTTCAAATGTTTCAGACTTGTGCTTCATTAAGTAAATATACCTATATCTACTCAAATCGTCAGTGAAGATGAGAAAATAGCGATATCCACCGCACGCTTCAATTCTCATTGGATCACACGCATCAACATGTATGATTTCCAACAAGTCACTTGCCAGTTTCATTGTACCTGAAAACGGGGTCTTAGTCATCCTGCCCATGAGGCATGGCTCGCATGTGTCAAGTGATTCAAAATCAAGTGACTCCATCCATCAACATGGAGTTTCTTCATGCATCTTATGAAGGAAATATGCCCTAGAGGCAATAATAAAGTTATTATTTATTTCCTTATATCATGATAAATGTTTATTATTCATGCTAGAATTGTATTATCCGGAAACATAATACTTGTGTGAATACATAGACAAACTAAACGTCACTAGTATGCCTCTACTTGACTAGCTCATTAATCAAAGATGGTTATGTTTCCTAACCATAGACATGTGTTGTCATTTGATTAACGGGATCACATTATTAGGAGAATGATGTGATTGACATGACCCATTCCATTAGCTTAGCACCCGATCATTTAGTATGTTGCTATTGCTTTCTTCATGACTTATACATGTTCCTATGACTATGAGATTATGCAACTCCCGTTTGCCGGAGGAACACTTTGTGTGCTACCAAACGTCACAACGTAACTGGGTGATTATAAAGGAGTTCTACAGGTGTCTCCAAAGGTAAATGTTGGGTTGCCGTATTTCGAGATTAGGATTTGTCACTCCGATTGTCGGAGAGGTATCTCTAGGCCCTCTCGGTAATGCAAATCACATAAGCCTTGCAAGCATTGCAACTAATGAGTTAGTTGCGAGATGATGTATTACGAAATGAGTAAAGAGATTTGCCGGTAACGAGATTGAACTAGGTATTGAGATACCGACGATCGAATCTCGGGCAAGTAACATACCGATGACAAAGGGAACGACGTATGTTGTTATGCGGTCTGACCGATACAGATCTTCGTAGAATATGTAGGAGCCAATATGAGCATCCAGGTTCCGCTATTGGTTATTGACCGGAGACATGTCTCGGTCATGTCTACATTGTTCTCGAACCTGTAGGGTCCGCATGCTTAAGGTTTTGATGACAGTTATATTATGAGTTTATGAGTTTTGATGTACCGAAGTTAGTTCAGAGTCCCGGATGTGATCACGGACATAACGAGGAGTCTTGAAATGGCCGAGACATAAAGATTGATATATTGGACGGCTATATTCGGACACGGGAAGTGTTCCGGGTGATTTCGGAGAAAACCGGAGTACCGGAGGGTTACCGGAACCCCCCCCGGGAGAAGTAATAGGCCATATGGGCCTTAGTGGAGAAAGAGAAGGGCAGCCAGGGTGGGCCGTGCGCCTCCTCCTCCCTGGTCCGAATTGGACTAGGAGAGGGGGGGGCGGCGCCCCCCTTTCCTTCTCCCTCCCCACTTCCTTCCCCCTCCTAATAGGAGTCCTACTCCTACTAGGAGGAGGACTCCTCCTTGGCGCGCCTATAGGGCCGGCCGGCCTCCTCCCCTTGCTCCTTTATATACGGGGGTAGGGGGCACCCCTAGACACAGAAGTTGATCCATGTGATCGTTTTCTTAGCCGTGTGTGGTGCCCCCTTCCACCATAATCCTCGATAATATTGTAGCGGTGCTTAGGCGAAGCCCTGCGACGGTAGAACATCAAGATCATCACCACGCCGTCGTGCTGAAAAAACTCTTCCCTGACACTTTGCTGGATCGGAGTCCGAGGATCGTCATCGAGCTGAACGTGTGCTAAAACTCGGAGGTGTCGTAGTTTCGGTGCTTGATCAGTCGGGCCGTGAAGACGTACGACTACATCAACCGCGTTGTCATAACACTTCCGCTGTCGGTCTACAAGGGTACGTAGATCACACTCTCCCCTCTCGTTGCTATGCATCACCATGATCTTGCGTGTGCGTAGGAAAATTTTGAAATTACTATGTTCCCCAACATCTTACGCCAATATGACCTAAGCGGCAGTGCCACAAGAAAGTGGTACTATCATTATTAACTCTACATCTTTTGGCGTGAACATGCGTATTACCACGACCAAGATTCAATGAACCATTCACATAGGGTGCATGACCATGAAAGGTATTATTCATGTAAACAGAATAACCATTATTCTCTAACTTAAATGAATAACCGTATTGCAATGAACATGATCTAATCATATTCATTCTCAACGTAGACACCTGATAACATTTATCTAGGTTCAATACTAATCCCGAAGGTAGATGGAGCGTGCGATGGTGATCTCATCAACTTTGGAAACACTTCCAACACACATCATCACCTCGCCCTTAGCCAGTCTCCGTTTAGTCCGTAGCTTTTGCTTCAAGTCACCAATAATAGCAACTGAACTGGTATCCAATACTCAGGTGCTACCAGGAGTACTAGTGAGGTACACATTAATAACACGTATATGCTTTGTTGAAGTTGCCAGCCTTCTTATCTACCATGCATTTGGGGTACTTCCGCTACCAGTGACCGTTCCCCTTACAATAGAAGCACTTAGTCTCGGGTTTGGGTTCAACCTTGGGTTCCTTCACTGGAGCGGCAACTGGTTTGCCATCCATGAAGTTTCCCTTCTAGCCCTTGCCCTTATTGAAAACCAGTGGTCTTGTTAAACCATCAACACTTGATGCTCCTTCTTGATTTCTACCTTTTGCGGTCTTAAGCACCGCGAACAGCTCCGGGATCAACTCCATCCCTTGCATGTCATAGTTCATCACGAAGATCTAGTAGCTTAGTGATAGTGGCTAGAGAACTCTATCAATCACTATCTTATCTGGAAGTTTAACTCCCACTTGATTTAAGTGATTGTAGCACCCAGACATTCTGAGCACATGCTCACTAGCTGAGCTATTCTCCTCCATCTTGTTGGCAAAAGAACTTGTCAGAGGTCTCATACCTCTCAACACGGGCATGAGCCTGAAATCCCAATTTCAGCTCTTGTAACATCTCATATGTCTTATGGCGTACAAAACGTCATTGGATTCCCGATTCTAAGCCGAAAAGTATGGTGCACTAAACTATCAAGTAGTCATCAGGATGTGTCTGTCAGGTGTTCACAACTTCCACAGACGACTTTGTAGGGGTTTGCACATCGAGCGGTGCATCAAAGACGTAAGCCTTCTGTGTAGCAGTGAGGACACTCCTCGAACTACGGACCCAGTCCGCATCATTGCTTACAATATCTTTCGACTTGGTATTTCTCTAGGAACGTATTGAAATAGGGAGCTACAACGTGAGCCATTTATCTACAACATATTTGCAAAGACAATTTAGACTATTGTTACGGCATATCTCTCTCAAGGTAGTTTTGGTGATTGATGACAACATGTTTGCGGACTAATCTTGTGCTTTGAATAATTCACAGATTCTCCCCTGGCACGAGACGCTTTCTTCCCCTCGGAGTGTATTTCAAGACGGTGTAGCTCTTTCATTTCTTTCTCGGTGGACTAGTTGCGTAGAGGGCACCGTACTATCAAGAGGGGGTCCACTGGGGTATTGCATGGATGGAATCATCACGTACACATCAGCTTCTCACCCTTCAAGCGTCTCCATTCCATTGAAGAGATCTCTCCTCTCTTCCTTGTCCTGTCTGGGTCCAAGCGGTAGTACCGCGCAACCCAGCGGTAGTACCGCTGAGGAGCCAAGCGGCAGTACCGCTCCACAGCGGTAGTACCGCCCGTGACTCCACAACAGTAGTACCGCTGGGGTGCCTGGCACCTCTGCCTCGTCCTCAGCCTCTTTTGAGAGATTCTCTCTATCTCTTATGCGCCCCAGCGGTAGTACCGCACTGCCAGCGGTAGTACGGCCGAAGGGTCACAAGCGGCAGTACCGCTCCACAGCGGTAGTACCGCCCGTGACCCTGCTGCCTTAGTACCGCTGGGCAGTCTGGCTCCTACTGCCTCGATTTGAGAGGTCTTTTTCTTGTGTCGGGTTTTGCGGCACTAGTCACGGTTGTAGAGGCGGTAGTACCTGTTGGGTTTCGTAGTAATTTCAAAAATTTTCCTACGCACACGCAAGATTATGTGATGCATAGCAACGAGGGGAGAGTATTGTCTACGTACCCAACGCAGACCGACTGCGGAAGCGATGACACGACGTAGAGGAAGTAGTCGTACGTCTTCTCGATCCAACCGATCAAGCACCGAAACTACGGCACCTCCGAGTTCGAGCACACGTTCAGCTCGATGACGATCCCCGGACTCCGATCCAGCAAAGTGTCGGGGAAGAGTTTCGTCAGCACGACGGCGTGGTGACGATCTTGATGAACTACAGCAGCAGGGCTTCGCCTAAACTCCGCTACAGTATTATCGAGGAATATGGTGGCAGGGGGCACCGCACACGGCTAAGGAATAGATCACGTGGATCAACTTGTGTCAACTTGTGTGTCTTTGGGGTGCCTCTACCTCAGTATATAAAGGAGCCAAGGGGGGAGGGGGCGCCGGCCAAGAGAGAGAGGCGCAGGAGGAGTCCTACTCCTACCGGGAGTAGGACTCCCCCCAATCCTATTCCAACTAGGATTCCCAAGGGGGAAAGAGGGAGAGGGGTGGCCGGCCACCTCTCCTAGTCCTAATAGGACTAGGGGAAGGGGGGAGGCGCACAGCCCCCTTGGGCTGCCCCTTTCTCCTTTCCACTAAGGCCCATGAAGGCCCATATGGCTCCCGGGGGGTTCCGGTAACCTCCCGGTAACCCGGTAAAATCCCGATTTCACCCGGAACACTTCCGATGTCCAAACATAGGCTTCCAATATATCAATCTTTATGTCTCGACCATTTCGAGACTCCTCGTCATGTCCGTGATCACATCCGGGACTCCGAACAACCTTTGGTACATCAAAATGCATAAACTCATAATATAACTGTCATCGTAACCTTAAGCGTGCGGACCCTACGGGTTCGAGAACAATGTAGACATGACCGAGACACGTCTCCGGTCAATAACCAATAGCGGGACCTGGATGCCCATATTGGCTCCTACATATTCTACGAAGATCTTTATCGGTCAGACCGCATAACAACATACGTTGTTCCCTTTGTCATCGGTATGTTACTTGCCCGAGATTCGATCGTCGGTATCCAATACCTAGTTCAATCTCGTTACCGGCAAGTCTCTTTACTCGTTCCGTAATACATCATCTCACAACTAACATATTAGTTGTAATGCTTGCAAGGCTTATGTGATGTGTATTACCGAGAGGGCCCAGAGATACCTCTCCGACAATCGGAGTGACAAATCCTAATCTCGAAATACGCCAACTCAACATCGACCATTGGAGACACCTGTAGTACTCCTTTATAATCACCCAGTTACGTTGTGACGTTTGGTAGTACCCAAAGTGTTCCTCCGGCAAACGGGAGTTGCATAATCTCATAGTCATAGGAACATGTATAAGTCATGAAGAAAGCAATAGCAACATACTAAACGATCGTGTGCTAAGCTAATGGAATGGGTCATGTCAATCAGATCATTCAACTAATGATGTGACCTCGTTAATCAAATAACAACTCATTGTTCATGGTTAGGAAACATAACCATCTTTGATTAACGAGCTAGTCAAGTAGAGGCATACTAGTGACACTTTGTTTGTCTATGTATTCACACATGTATTATGTTTCCGGTCAATACAATTCTAGCATGAATAATAAACATTTATCATGAAATAAGGAAATAAATAATAACTTTATTATTTCCTCTAGGGCATATTTCCTTCAGTCTCCCACTTGCACTAGAGTCAATAATCTAGTTCACATCGCCATGTGATTTAATAGCAATAGTTCACATCACCATGTGATTAACACCCATAGTTCACATCGATATGTGATCAACACCCAAAGGGTTTACTAGAGTCAGTAATCTAGTTCACATCGCTATGTGATTAACACCCAAAGAGTACTAAGGTTTGATCATGTTTTGCTTGTGAGATAATTTTAGTCAACGGGTCTGTCACATACAGATCTGTAAGTATTTTTGCGAATTTCTATGTCAACAATGCTCTGCACGGAGCTATTCTAGCTAAGTGCTCCCACTTTCAATATGTATCCAGATTGAGACTTAGAATCATCTGGATCAGTGTCAAAAAACTTGCATCGACGTAACCCTTTACGACGAACCTTTTTGTCACGTTCATAATCGAGAAACATATCCTTATTCCACTAAGGATAATTTTGACCGCTGTCCAGTGATCTACTCCTAGATCACTATTGTACTCCCTTGCCAAACAGTGGTAGGGCATACAATAGATCTGGTATACTGCATGGCATATTTTATAGAACCTAAGACTGAGGCATAGGGAATGACTTTCATTCTCTTTCTATCTTCTGTCGTGGTCAGGCTTTGAGTTTTACTCAACTTCACACCTTGTAACACAGGCAAGAAACCTTTTTCTTTGACTGTTCCATTTTGAACTACTTCAAAATCTTGTCAAGGTATGTACTCATTGAAAACTTATCAAGTGTCTTGATCTATCTCTATAGATCTTGATACTTAATATGTAAGCAGCTTCACCGAGGTCTTTCTTTGAAAAACTCCTTTCAAACACTCCTTTATGCTTTGCGGAATAATTCTACATTATTTCCGATCAAGAATATGTCATTCACATATACTTATCAGAAATGTTGTAGTGCTCCCACTCACTTTCTTGTAAATACAGGCTTCACCGCAAGTCTGTATAAAACCATATGCTTTGATCAACTCATCAAAGCTTATATTCCAACTCCGAGATGCTTGCACCAGTCCACAGATGGATCGCTGGAGCTTGCATATTTTGTTAGCACCTTTAGGATTGACAAAACCTTCTGGTTGTATCATATACAACTCTTCTTTAATAAATCCATTAAGGAATGCAGTTTTGTTTATCCATTTGCCGGTTTTCATAAAATGCCGCAATTGCTAACATGATTCCGATAGACTTAAGCATAGATACGAGTGAGAAACTCTCATCATAGTCAACACCTTGAACTTGCCGAAAACCTTTTTGCGACAAGTCGAGCTTTGTAGACAGTAACATTACCATCAGCGCCAGTCTTCTTTCTTAAAGATCCATTTATTCTCAATTGCTTGCCGATCATCGGGCAAGTCAACCAAAGTCCATACTTTGTTCTCATACATGGATCCCATCTCAGATTTCATGGCTTCAAGCCACTTTGCGGAATCTGAGCTCACCATCGCTTCTTCATAGTTCGTAGGTTCATCATGATCTAGTAGCATGACTTCCAGAAAAGGATTATCGTACCACTCTGGCGCGGATCTTACTCTGGTTGATCTACGAGGTTCAGTAGTATCTTGTTCTGAAGTTTCATGATCATCATCATTGGCTTCCTCACTAACTGGTGTAGGTGTCACAGAAACAGTTTTCTGTGATGAACTACTTTCCAGTAAGGGAGCAGGTACAGTTACCTCGTCAAGTTCTACTTTCCTCCCACTCACTTCTTTCGAGAGAAACTCCTTCTCTAGAAATGATCCATTCTTAGCAACGAATGTCTTGCCTTCGGATCTGTGATAGAAGGTGTACCCAACAGTTTCCTTTGGGTATCCTATGAAGACACATTTCTCCGATTTGGGTTCGAGCTTATCAGGTTGAAGTTTTTTCACATAAGCATCGCAGCCCCAAACTTTAAGAAACGACAACTTTGGTTTCTTGCCAAACCACAGTTCATAAGGCGTCGTCTCAACGGATTTTGATGGTGCCCTATTTAACGTGAATGCGATCGTCTCTATAGCATAACCCCAAAACGATAGCGGTAAATCGGTAAGAGACATCATAGATCGCACCATATCTAGTAAAGTACGATTACGACGTTCGGACACACCATTACGCTGTGGTGTTCCGGGTGGCGTGAGTTGCGAAACTATTCCACAGTTGTTCAAATGTACACCAAACTCGTAACTCAAATATTCTCCTCCACGATCAGATCGTAGAAACTTTATTTTCTTGCTACGATGATTTTCAACTTCACTCTGAAATTCTTTGAACTTTTCAAATGTTTCAGACTTATGTTTCATTAAGTAGACATACCCATATCTGCTTAAATCATCTGTGAAGGTGAGAAAATAACGATATCCGCCACGAGCCTCAATATTCATTGGACCACATACATCGGTATGTATGATTTCCAACAAATCTGTTGCTCTCTCCATAGAACCGGAGAACGGTGTTTTGGTCATCTTACCCATGAGGCACGGTTCGCAAGTACCAAGCGATTCATAATCAAGTGATTCCAAAAGTCCATCAGTATGGAGTTTCTTCATGCGCTTTACACCGATATGACCTAAACGACAGTGCCACAAATAAGTTGCACTTTCATTATCAACTCTGCATCTTTTGGTTTTAACATTATGAATATGTGTATAACTACTATCGAGATCCAATGAACCATTTTTCATTGGGTGTGTAACCATATAAGGTTTTATTCATGTAAACAGAACAACAGTTTATTCTCTTACTTAAATGAATAACCGTATTGCAATAAACATGATCAAATCATATTCATGCTCAACGCCAACACCAAATAACACTTATTTAGTTTCAACACTAATCCCGAAAGTATAGGGAGTGTGCGATGATGATCATATTAATCTTGGAACTACTTCCAACACTCATCGTCACTTCCCCTTCAACTAGTCTTTGTTTATTCTGCAACTCCCGTTTCGAGTTACTAATCTTAGCAACTGAACTAGTACCTAATACTAAGGGGTTTGCTATAAACACTACTAAAGTACACATCAATAACATGTATATCAAATATACTCATGTTCACTTTGCCATCCTTCTTATCCGCCAATCACTTGGGGTAGTTCCGCTTCCAGTGACCAATCCCTTTGTAGTAGAAGCACTTAGTCTCAGGCTTAGGACCAGACTTGGGCTTCTTCACTTGAGCAGCAACTCGCTTGCCATTCTTCTTGAAGTTCCCCTTCTTCCCTTTGCCCTTTTCTTGAAACTAGTGGTCTTTGTCTACCATCAACACTTGATGTTTTTCTTGATTTCTACCTTCGTCGATTTTAGCATCACGAAGAGCTCGGGAATTGTTTACGTCATCCCTTGCATTATAGTTCATCATGAAGTTCTAATAACTTGGTGGTAGTGACTAGAGAATTCTGTCAATCACTATCTTATCTGGAAGATTATCTCCCACTTGATCAAGCGATTGAAGTACCCAGACAATCTAAGTACATGCTCACTAGTTGAGCGATTCTCCTCCATCTTTTAGCTATAGAACTTGTTGGAGACTTCATATCTCTCAACTCGGGTATTTGCTTGAAATATTAACTTCAACTCCAGGAACATCTCATATGGTCCATGACATTCAAAATGTCTTTGAAGTCCCGATTCTAAGCCGTTTAAGCATGGTGCACTAAACTATCAAGTAGTCATCATATTGAGCCAGCCAAACGTTCATAACGTCTGCATCTGCTCCTGCAATAGGTCTGTCACCTAGCGGTGCATCAAGGACATAATTCTTCTGTGCAGCAATGAGGATAAACCTCAGATCACGGATCCAATCCGCATCATTGCTACTAACATTTTTCAACACAATTTTTCTCTAGGAACATATCAAAATAAACACAGGGAAGCAACAACGCGAGCTATTGATCTACAACATAATTTGCAAAATACTATCAGGACTAAGTTCATGATAAATTAAAGTTCAATTAATCATATTACTTAAAGAACTCCCACTTAGATAGACATCCCTCTAATCTTCTAAGTGATTACGTGATCCAAATCAACTAAACCATGACCGATCATCACGTGAGATGGAGTTGTTTTCAATGGTGAACATCGTTTATGTTGATCATATCTACTATATGATTCACGCTCGACCTTTCGATCTCTGTGTTCCGAGGCCATATCTGCATATGCCTGGCTCGTCAAGTTTAACCTGAGTATTCTGCGTGTGCAAAAACTGGCTTGCACCCGTTGTAGATGGACGTAGAGCTTATCACACCCGATCATCACGTGGTGTCTGGGAACGACGAACTTTGGCAACGGTGCATACTCAGGGAGAACACTTCTTGATAATTTAGTGAGAGATCATCTTATAATGCTACCGTCAATCAAAGCAAGATAAGATGCATAAAAAGATAAACATCACATGCAATCAATATAAGTGATATGATATGGCCATCATCATCTTGTGCTTGTGATCTCCATCTCCGAAGCACCGTCATGATCACCATCGCCACCGGCGCGACACCTTGATCTCCATCGTAGCATCGTTGTCGTCTTGCCAATCTTATGCTTTCACGACTATCACTACCGTTTAGTAATAAAGTAAAGCATTACATCGCGATTGCATTGCATACAATAAAGCGACAACCATATGGCTCCTGCCAGTTGCCGATAACTTGGTTACAAAACATGATCATCTCATACAATAAAATTCAGCATCATGCCTTGACCATATCACATCACAACATGCCCTGCAAAAACAAGTTAGACGTCCTCTACTTTGTTGTTGCATGTTTGACGTGGCTGCTACGGGCTTAAGTAAGAACCAATCTCACCTACGCATCAAAACCACAACGATAGTTTGTCAAATAGACTCCGTTTTAACCTTCGCAAGGACCGGGCGTAGCCATACTTGGTTCAACAAAAGTTGGAGAGACAGTCGCCCGCAAGCCATCTCTGTGCAAAGCACGTCGAGGGAACCGGTCTCGCGTAAGCGTACGCGTAAGGTTGGTCTGGGTCGTCTCGTCCAACAATACCGCCGAACCAAAATATGACATGCTGGTAGGCAGTATGACTTGTATCGTCCACAACTCACTTGTGTTCTACTCGTGCATATAACATCAACATCAATAACCTAGGCTCTGATACCACTGTTGGGTTTCGTAGTAATTTCAAAAAATTTCCTACGCACACGCAAGATCATGTGATGCATAGCAACGAGGGGAGAGTATTGTCTATGTACCCAACGCAGACCGACTGCGGAAGCGATGACACGACATAGAGGAAGTAGTCGTACGTCTTCTCGATCCAACCGATCAAGCACCGAAACTACGGCACCTCCGAGTTCGAGCACACGTTCAGCTCGATGACGATCCCCGGACTCCGATCTAGCAAAGTGTCGGGGAAGAGTTTCGTCAGCACGACGGCGTGGTGACGATCTTGATGAACTACAGCAGCAGGGCTTCGCCTAAACTCCGCTACAGTATTATCGAGGAATATGGTGGCAGGGGGCACCGCACACGGCTAAGGAATAGATCACGTGGATCAACTTGTGTCAACTTGTGTGTCTTTGGGGTGCCTCTACCTCAGTATATAAAGGAGCCAAGGGGGGAGGGGGCGCCGGCCAAGAGAGAGAGGCGCAGGAGGAGTCCTACTCCTACCGGGAGTAGGACCCCCCCCCCCCAATCCTATTCCAACTAGGATTCCCAAGGGGGAAAGAGGGAGAGGGGTGGCCGGCCACCTCTCCTAGTCCTAATAGGACTAGGGGAAGGGGGGAGGCGCGCAGCCCCCTTGGGCTGCCCCTTTCTCCTTTCCACTAAGGCCCATGAAGGCCCATATGGCTCCCGGGGGGTTCCGGTAACCTCCCGGTAACCCGGTAAAATCCCGATTTCACCCGGAACACTTCCGATGTCCAAAGATAGGCTTCCAATATATCAATCTTTATGTCTCGACCATTTCGAGACTCCTCGTCATGTCCGTGATCACATCCGGGACTCCGAACAACCTTCGGTACATCAAAATGCATAAACTCATAATATAACTGTCATCGTAACCTTAAGCGTGCGGAACCTACGGGTTCGAGAACAATGTAGACATGACCGAGACACATCTCCGGTCAATAACCAATAGCGGGACCTGGATGCCCATATTGGCTCCTACATATTCTACGAAGATCTTTATCGGTCAGACCGCATAACAACATACGTTGTTCCCTTTGTCATCGGTATGTTACTTGCCCGAGATTCGATCGTCGGTATCCAATACCTAGTTCAATCTCGTTACCGGCAAGTCTCTTTACTCGTTCCGTAATACATCATCTCACAACTAACATATTAGTTGTAATGCTTGCAAGGCTTATGTGATGTGTATTACCGAGAGGGCCCAGAGATACCTCTCCGACAATCGGAGTGACAAATCCTAATCTCGAAATACGCCAACTCAACATCGACCATTGGAGACACCTGTAGTACTCCTTTATAATCACCCAGTTACGTTGTGACGTTTGGTAGTACCCAAAGTGTTCCTCCGGAAAACGGGAGTTGCATAATCTCATAGTCATAGGAACATGTATAAGTCATGAAGAAAGCAATAGCAACATACTAAACGATCGTGTGCTAAGCTAATTGAATGGGTCATGTCAATCAGATCATTCAACTAATGATGTGACCTCGTTAATCAAATAACAACTCATTGTTCATGGTTAGGAAACATAACCATCTTTGATTAACGAGCTAGTCAAGTAGAGGCATACTAGTGACACTTTGTTTGTCTATGTATTCACACATGTATTATGTTTCCGGTCAATACAATTCTAGCATGAATAATAAACATTTATCATGAAATAAGGAAATAAATAATAACTTTATTATTGCCTCTAGGGCATATTTCCTTCAGTACCGTTCTAGGAGCGGTAGTGCCGTCCCTACCACCGCGGTAGTACCGCGGTTGGGTCCTTTCTTTCTAGTCTCCTCTGCGCGATAGTGCCGCTGGCTGGCGCGACAGTATCGTTGTCCTGGCGGTAGTACCGCCCCCTCTCAGCGGTAGTACCGCCCTGTGCGGGGCTGGTTGGTGGGGGGCAACGGTTGGATTGTTGCCCCCACTATAAAAGGGAGTCCCCTTCTTCTCTTTGACCTACCTCTTCCTCCCCCAAGCTCCATTTATTGCTCAAGCTCCATTAAATGCTCCAAGCTCCATTTTCACCCGATCTATCTCTCTAGCCAATCAAACTTGTTGATTTGCTCGGGAGTGGTTGAGAAGGCCCCGATCTACACTTCCACCAAGGGATTTTCGATTCCCCCACTCATCCCTAGCGGATCTTGTTACTCTTGGGTGTTTGAGCACCCTAGACGGTTGAGGTCACCACGGAGCCATAGTCCATTGTGGTGAAGCTTTGTGGTCTTGTTGGGAGCCTCCGATTAAGTTGTGAAGATTGCCCCAACCTTGTTTGTAAAGGTTCGGTCGCCGCCTTCAAGGGCACCAATAGTGGAATCACGGCATCTCGCATTGTGTGAGGGCGTGAGGAGAATACGGTGGCCCTAGTGGCTTCTTGGGGAGCATTGTGCCTCCACACCACTCTAACGGAGACGTACTTCCCCTCAAAAGGAAGGAACTTCAGTAACACATCCTCGTCTTCACCGGATCCACTCTTGGTTATCTCTTACCTTGACTTGTGCAAGCTCTTTAGTGTTTCTTCCCTTGCTTGCTTGTATGCTTGTTGTTATTGCATCGTATAGGTTGCTCACCTAGTTGCACATCTAGACAACCTACTTTGATGCAAAGTTTAATTTGGTAAAGAAAAGTAAAAATTGGTAGTTGCCTATTCACCCCCCCCCCTCTAGTCAACCATATCGATCCTTTCAATTGGTATCAGAGCCTCGTCTCTTTATTAATGACTTTACCGTCCAAAGAGTATGGTTGATACCATAGACGGTGTGGAGGAACACTCCTGTGTGAATCCGATCTCGTCTACGGGCGATGGCGGAACCTCGGTCTCTCGTGAGGAGTTCAATGTGGCATTGGAGACATTGAAAACTTCCATGACGACCGAAGTTGAAAGCATGTTTACTAAATTTCTTGAGGGACTTAAACTATCCACCGCACCGTTGAAAGTGGGTGACCCCGCCAACAAGGTGACGGATGGTATCCCCGACAAGGGGGAAGCTAGTAGTGAAAAGGCTCCTTCTTCTAGTGGTAAGAATGGCACCGACATCTTTGCCCATGTGGAACCACCACTTGTTTATGGTGGACCGGTTCCTTCCACTCATTTGAATCATGACGGTCCTCCCCCTAAGATTGTGAAAAATGAGGATTTTGATTCTTGGGTTTACCGCTTTAAACGTCATTTAAATCATGTGAACACTAACCTTTGGAGAATCATTGAAGAAGGTTTCTATCCACATGATCCAAGCAACTTCACTCCTCGAGAAGCCGCGGACAATCAATTCAATGAGAATGCTCTCTTCATCATTCAAGATGCAATTCCACCCGAAGACCTACCTCATCTTCGTCCCTTCGCCTTGGCCAAAGATGCATGGCATTGTGTTGTCTCTCTCTACTGGGGAAGCGCAAGCATTCAACGCTCCAACTATGAAGTGGTACAAGATGAGGCCGATGAGTTTGCAATGAAAGAAGATGAAGAACCTCGTGAGCTTTATCGGAGAGTAACCAAACTCGCGGTCTCACTACGAGATCATGGGAGCAAGGATATGGATGATAATTGGATCAAGCACAAATTCCTCAAGGCAATGATGCCCTATCACAAAGCCATGTCCTCCGTCATTCGTCAAAGACCGGACTTCCACACTTTGACCTCAAGCGAAGTGTTGGATGAGTTTGTGGCCATGAACATTTTGGACAAGACCGCCGACAATGCGGTGCTCCGTTCTCAACGGGCAAAGAAGCCTAACCTTGCATTGAAGGCCAAGCTCGCCGTGGAAGAAGAAGAAGAGGAAGAAGAGGAGAGCAACCCCGAAGATACGAAGTATGCATATCATGAACACATGGCACTTGCTTCAAGGCAATTTTGGAGCAAGAAAAACTCGAGGCCAAACTTTAGCAAAAACAACTCGAGTGGCACGAGGGGCAAGCAACGTGTAAGGACTTGCTACAATTGCAGCAACGTGAGTCATTTCGCTGCGGAATGCCCGTATGAGAAGAGGGAAGACAATGGTGGCAAGCTCATCCGAAAGGACAAGGCCAAGTCGTTCCCCAACAAGAACAACTTCACCAAGAAGACTCCTCCCAAGGCTTTGGTTGTGCAAGAAGAGTACAATGAGGATGATGACGATGATGAAGATGATGAGTCGGTTGCCATGGCCTCCGTTGCCATTGCGACGACGTCACGGGTGTCTCTCTTCGACTCACCCAATGAGAGCATCACCGCCAAGTGCGTCATGGCTAAAGCCAACAACAAGGTAACCCCCAACATCAAAACTACCATCATTAATCATCCTTCTCCGACGGATAGCATTAATGAACTTGAGGGAGCTAATGTGGAGGCTAACGAGTTTGAGGCCTTTATGGGCAAACTCAAGGGAAAATCCAAGAAGCACTTTGTTGCTCTCTTGGAACAACTTGGTGAAGCCAATGACATGATCGTGGCTCACGAAGACACCATCACTAAGATGGAAGGGCATAGTCGTGACTATGCCAATGAGATTTCGGATCTTTCCAATGCTCTTGAGGAAGAGCGTGGTCTATGTTTGGCTCTTGAGGAGTCACACAACGTTGATCATGCTAAGTTAAAGAAAGATTATGATCATGCCCTCATAGTTTATCATGTGCTAAACTCCGAGAAGGCCGAACTTGAGGTTGATCTTGCTAGACTCAAAGAGGAGTTTGATATACTTGACAAGGCTCCCAAGGTCTTGAAGGGTGCTCATGCTAACCTCAAAGAGTCTCATGATCAACTTCAAGTAAAGCTAACCAAGGAAAAAAGCCACTTTCCCTCGTATGATGTTAATTGATAATGCAAATGCTACTAACCCGTGTTGTGAGCATGTGCATCTAGTTGAGGAGAACGCTAAGCTAAAGGGACAACTTGAGAGAGGTCTTGCAACTTGCATACAAGGCAAAAAGAACCTCAACGATCTCTTGATCAACCAAAAGGGGGTTGTGGCCAAGGAAGGGGTTGGGTACGTGCCCGACTCCAAGAACAAGAAGAAGAATGACAAGACCAAATGACCTCCTCCTCTCATGCAAACCTTTGTGAAGGAGGGAGAGAGTGCCTCCAAGGAGAAGAAGAAGAACAATGTCAACAAGGGCTATGTCACCCCTCCCAACAAAGCCGACGATTTTAATCCTTCTTATGTGTTATGCCGTGCTAGTGATGGGCATGTTTATGCCAAATTTGTTGGTTCTCTTCGTGAGTACATTGAATGGTCTATTTTGGTTCCAAAGACCCTTGTTACTAACATCAAAGGACCCATTACAAAATGGGTACCTAAAACCAAGAATTGATCTCTTGTAGGTATTTGCTTCCGGTGGTGGATCATGGTTGCTCGATAGCGGAGCTACAAATCATATGACCGGAAGTAAGGACTTGGTGGTGGACGTGCACAAGGTTCCATCTATGCCCACCAATGTTGAGTGGGGTGACGCCTCATCTTCTAAGGTATTGGTGACGAGGACATGTATTGGGGGTAGGGTAACAGGCCTGACCTGAAGACCCTACCCTTGGGCACCATACACTTTGTACTGGGCCCCTGAGCCAGATTGCCGTCCAGATGTACCGCAACTTGAAAGTCACTCGGACGGCATCAACCACACGGAGCACGTCACTCCACTTGACGAACTCATTCCACTCGGCCGTGTAACTCACTCGGATATGCGTAGACCAGCATTCGACAAGGCACGCGAAGCATCATCTT
This sequence comes from Triticum aestivum, assembly GCF_018294505.1. Taxonomy (NCBI): domain Eukaryota; kingdom Viridiplantae; phylum Streptophyta; class Magnoliopsida; order Poales; family Poaceae; genus Triticum; species Triticum aestivum. Next base: position 154,122,531 of record NC_057812.1, read on the forward strand.
AGTAGTAGGCTGAGTTATGGCATTAACACCCCCACTTTGTAACATAGGAGGTGAGGGAGTGGCGCACTCTATATAAGCCACCCCCACCGCTAGACTAAGGGGTCCTTCTTCTTCCATCTCTCTCTCTCTTTCACCATTAGTCTCAGGACTACGGGGATCTGTTCCCCTCTCATTGTAATCTCCGGATACATTCTAAGATAAAACAAAGCCTCTCCGGAGCACGAGACGTAGGGTTGTTATCTCCACCATGAGAGGCCCGAACTCGCTAAAACCACCGTGTCACCCATATGCATCTCGATAGATCATGCTCCTTTATCCTACCCCTCTTTTATTGTCGGAATTGTTACCACGACAGTTGGCGCCCACCTTGGGGCATGGCGTCTATCAAGCCATGGTGCAAATGGTTTTTCCATCTATTTTCAGCAGCAGTTCAATGATGGGCTTGCTGGAATTCTGGCCACCGCGCCAGTAGTACAAACACAAGGATCAGGGAAGTATCCATTCGATCTAGTCTTTATTTGAATTAATCATCTAACAATGGGTTGATCTTTTTCTCCCGTAGGATCAGACATCACCAAAGCGTGATCAATCATTAAAGTAAGAAGGAGGAGAGACAATTCATCCTTATTCAGCGCCGCAAGGCTCCCCCGCCCATTCGCTTGCCCGACGACGGCTTCCATGCCGTGGAGGCGCCCGCCTCGCCGGCAGCGCAAGGCTCCTCTGCCCGGTCGACTGCCCGCCGGCGGCCTCCACATCGCGGGGCTTCCCCAGCCGATCACCAGCTTGACGGCGGTGTTCGCGCCGTGTAGGCATAGGCTCGACCGGCGACGCGAGACTCCTCCCTTTCCGCTCTGCAGAGACACAAACCTGGCCGGCAGTGCGGAGCTCCTCCACCCGGTCAACTGTCCGTCGACGGCCTCCACGCCATGGGGCTTCCACAGCCGATCGCCTGCTCGACGACGGTGTCCGCACCGTGGAGGCGTAGGACCGACCGGGGACGGGAGACTCCTCCCTTTCCGCTCGGCAGAGAGATACGAACCTGCCCGGCAGCGCGGAGCTCCTCTGACCGGTCGCCTGCCCGCTGGCGACCTCCACGACGCAGGGCTCTCCTCTGGGCTGCCTCTGCATGCAGTGCGAAATAAATCCGTGGGAAAGGGAAACTCCCACTGCATGCAGAATTATCTTTAATCCTTGCTTAATTAGCACTAATTAATGCCTCTTGCATGCAGGTTCCGTCTACGGACTCTGGACGTGGGCAACTCCTTCCATGCGTTGGCTAGCCAAACAATTACACCTAATTAACAGGGATTTATTGCCCCGTTACTGACCGAGCGCTGCACCAAGTTGACCTCTCATCCGCCGCCCAGCTCCAGCAAGGTATCGCATCGCTGCGTCATCTGTATCGCACCTCCACAACGACGGCTGCGGTTCACTCAGACATGCGGGAGCACTCGGATGAGACGTCCGCTCGAACAGGGCTCACTCGGCCGTGAGGTCGCGGGGTCCACTCGGCCGGTTCACCCTTTTACTCTGCCGGCTGATGTCCAGCCACCATAATGGACAGGTGACGCCTGAGGCGATGGTCCTCAACAGATCCTCCACAGCAACGACCATGACCACTGCATCCGTCTACAACACTCGGACGGCCCGTGCGCCGCCACTCCGATGGATGCGTCTTCATCGATCGGACGTCCCCCGCATCGTCACTCTGCGAAACGCGTCCGCTTCACTCAGACGCCCCGCGCGTCGTCACTCCACGGGACGGCTCTACTTCACTCGGAGGACCCCTGCGTCGCCACTCCGCAGGACGCGTCGACATCACACGGACGCCCCCGCGCGCATCGTCACTCTGCGGCACGCGTTTACATCGCCCGGACACCCCGCACGTCGCCAATCCGCGGGACGAGTCTACATCACTCGGACTTCCCGCGCTCCGTCACTCCGCCAAGCGGTTGGGCAAGACTTCATCAACTTGCCCGCTCGGCTGTCCCGTGCGTCGCCGTTCAGTTGGGCACATCTTCATCAACTTGCCCGCTCAGCCGCCCCGTGCGTCGCCGCTCAGTTGAGCACATCTTCGACAACATGCTCGACTCAGTCACCCAGCGCACTGCCAAGCGGTTGGGCATGACTTCATCAACTTGCCGCTCGGTCGTCCCGTGCGTCGTCGTTCAGTTGAGCACATCTTCATCGGCTTGCCCGTTCAGCCGCCCCGTGCGTCGCTCAGTTAAGCACATCTTCATCAACTTGCTAGACCTGGCCGCCCCACGCGTCGCCACTCGGTTGGTCACCTCATAACCACTCGGCCGCCCCGCGCGTCGCCACTCGGTTGGTCACCTCATAACCACTCGGCCGCCCCGCGCGTCGCCACTCGGTTGGTCACCTCATCACCACTCGGCCGCCCCGCACGTCGCCACTCCGTTGGTCACCTCATAACCACTCGGCCGCCCCGCGCGTCGCCACTCGGTTGGTCACCTCATAACCACTCGACCGCCCCACGCGTCGCCACTCGGTTGGTCACCTCATAACCACTCAGCCGCCCCGCGCGTCGCCACTCGGTTGGTCACTTCATAACCACTCGGCCGCCCCGCGCGTCGCCACTCGGTTGGTCACCTCATCACCACTCGGCCGCCCCGCTCGTCGCCACTCGGTTGGTCACCTCATCACCACTCGGCCGCCCCGCGTGTCGCCACTCGGTTGGTCACCTCATCACCACTCGGCTGCCCCACGCGTCGCCACTCGGTTGGTCACCTCATCACCACTCGGCCGCCCCGCGCGTCGCCACTCGGTTGGTCACCTCATCACCACTCGGCCGTCCTGCGCGTCGCCACTCGGTTGGTCACCTCATAACCACTCGGCCGCCCCGCGCGTCGCCACTTGGTTGGTCACCTCATCACCACTCGGCCGCCCCGCGCATCGCCACTCGGTTGGTCACCTCATAACCACTCGGCTGCCCCGCGCGTTGCCACTCGGTTGGTCACCTCATAACCACTCGGCCGCCCCGCGCGTCGCCACTCGGTTGGTCACCTCATAACCACTCGGCCGCCCCGCGCGTCGCCACTCGGTTGGTCAGCTCATCACCGCTCGGCCGCCCCGCGCATCGCCATCGGTTGGTCACCTCATCACCACACTGATTTTAACAGTTTTTTCTGAAATAATTGTTGTTGCTTATACTTGTAACCAAAATCCCCCAGTGGGTGACTTAGCTGCGAATCTGTTTCGCCTAAGTTCAAGAAATCCTACCGAGTGATGAGTCAGCCTCTCACTCGGGGGCTTAGCTGCGAATCTGTTTCGCCTAAGTTTGAAAAAAATCCTACCAAGTGGAGAGCAAACCTTCCACTCGGGGGCTTAGCTGCAGTCCAGTACTCGCCTAAGTTTGAAAAAATCCTACCGAGTGAAGAGCAAACCTCCCACTCGGCGGCTTAGCTGCAGTCCAGTACTCGCCTAAGTTCGAAAAAATCCTACCGAGTGGAGAGCAAACCTCCCACTCGGGGGCTTAGCTGCAGTCCAGTACTCGCCTAAGTTTGAAAAAATCCTATCGAGTGGAGAGCAAACCTCCCACTCGGAGGATTAGCTGCAGTCCAGTACTCGCCTAAGTTTGAAAAAAATCCTACCGAGTGGAGAGCAAACCTCCCACTCGGAGGCTTAGCTGCAGTCCAGTACTCGCCTAAGTTCGAAAAAATCCTACCGAGTGAAGAGCAAACCTCCCACTCGGGGGCTTAGCTGCAGTCCAGTGCTCGCCTAAGTATTTGAAATCCTACCGAGTGGAGAGCAAGCCTCCCACTCGGAGGCTTAGCTGCAGTCCAAGGACTTGCCTAAGTAGCCAAAATCCGACTGAGACAAGAGCAAACCTCTAACTCAAGGAGCTGCATCACAAGTATAATGTGCGCTCCATCCCTATTCGCAAGGACACCGAGACGAAGGTCGACTTTCACCATCGCCTCGTCACCACTCGGCCACTCGCGCTCCTTCAGACAACTAAGTCATTTTACATCATGTTATTTCCGTCTTCCCGAGTGTCCCGTAATTCACACATCACGTTCACTTGGAGGCCACGCCACCGAGTGTACCTCAATGCTCGGCTGCTTATTTTCACATACTTGCTTAGTACTGGTTATGTGACTCACGAGTCCAGCTTCCATTTTTTCGCATACATCATTCACGAACACCATGTGTCATTCTTCATTTCGAGTTTGCATCGATCCTCCGAGGCTGCAACTCAGTTGAAACACTACACTTCCATTTTATTTGAGCCAATATTCCAATGAGTTTAGTCGGATCAGTCGCTTCGACAAATTCGAACGGATCCTTCGCTCTTTCAGACTCTTGCTGGTTAACCAGCAAGCCCCTTGCACTCCCAGCGGGTGTCTATGGGTGTTATTCACACAAATCATTTCAGCACACATCAAATTTCCTCGAGAAATTATCTCATTGGCTTGTGCCATTGTTACACAAGTTACGCAATCACTCGACGTCCCTATGCGCCATCTTCATCGCTGCTCGGACTCGGTCACCGTACCGGTCCTAGCGCACCACAACACCGGCCTTGTCGCTCTGTTGACTTCAAACACATCCAGCCAACCCCTCTGTGGAATCCTCTTCATTGTATCAATGATATAGACCCTGCTAGGCATGAGACAGATAAGTCCCTTTTACAATTAAACTTCACACTTCACTCCTTTGCGAGTTTGCCTCTTTCAAGCATCACTCGGAAGCTTCTCCTCATCTTTACCCGAGTCCGACTCAATGAATTACAAATTATCCATTCAACACTATATTTCTCGTATTCCGACATGTCCGTTGTCGAAGCCTGTAGTACGCTCGGGGGCTACGCCACACTTGGGGGCTGCATCTCATTTGGAATGACACTCTCCTGAGTAGTCGAGTACTTCATCACCAGTCAGATCCTTCACTTCAACAAGTGCATTCGATCCGCCACTTTGACAAGCTTTATAATCACCCAGACGCTGTGCGCGCCATCTTCATTCCTACTCAGACTCAGTTGTCACGCTGGTCTTGTTGCGTCGCAACCACACTACATCAATCTCGTCGCTACATTATCTTCGAAAGCATCTGGCTAACTCCTTCGAAGACAATTTCATCCACTTGGCTGGACACATAATCCTTCACTCGGCCACCTCATGCATCCTCACTCGGCCGTCCCGCACGTTGCCACTCGGTTGTGCATGTCTTCACCACTTGGCCGCTCCGCGCATCGCCTCTTGGTTGTGCATGCCTTCGCCACACGGCCGCCCCGCGCGTCACCACCTGGCTGGACACATAGTCCTTCACTCGGACACCTCGCGCATCCTCACTCGGCCGTCCCGCACATCGCCACTCGGTTGTGCACGTCTTCACCACTTGGCCGCTCCGCGCGTCGCCTCTCGGTTGTGCATGCCTTCGCCACACGGCCGCCCCGCGCGTCACCACTTGGCTGGACACATAGTCCTTCACTCGGACACCTCGCGCATCCTCACTCGGCCATCCCGCACGTCGCCACTTGGTTGTGCACGTCTTCACCACTTGGCCGCTCTGCGCGTCGCCTCTCGGTTGTGCATGCCTTCGCCACACGGCCGCCCCGCGCGTCACCACTTGGCTGGACACGTAGTCCTTCACTCGGACACCTCGCACATCCTCGCTCGGCCGCCCCGCACGTCGCCACTCGGTTGTGCACATCTTCACCACTCGGCCGCCCCGCGCGTTGCCACTCAGTTGTGCATGTCTTCATCATTCGACCACCTCGCACATCATGACTCGGCCACTCCGCACGTCGCCACTCGGTTGTGCATGTCTTCACCACTCGACCGCCCCGCGCGTCGTCACTCGGTTGTACACATCATCGCCCCTTAGCCACCTCGCGCGTCACCATCAGTTGGGCATGTCTTTACCTCTACACCCCCAGCACGGGAACGACTAAGTTACTCATATGATCAAACCTCATATCACACTCTGTAGCAAGCTTACCTCTTTCGAGCATCACTCGGGGGCTACGCATAGCCGTTATCCATGCTGCCCTCAGGGGTTACACCCATTCGATCAACCCATTGACCACATCAGGAATATCTTTCTGACCATACATGCTCGTTCTGTCGAACATCTATAAGGGTAGTACTGTCCACTCGGACGATCGCCCAAATCATTTCTTGAAGTCATCTTAAGGACTGCAAAAGGGTGAAAATGGCGGTCCTCTACGGATACACTTGGCCCTTATCCTAGGATCCAAGGCCTCAGTTTCACAAACTTGGACTCAGAGATGGCATGTGCTAGTGTTCCCCCGGGATAATGAGTGGCGTCTCTCAGGATAGTCAGCCCACACACTAGCCTCGCCACTCGGGTTTCATGGCACGTCCACGTCAGACCACTAGTCTATCTCCTTCGGGAGAAATACGAGTGCCACCGAGTTTTTCCTTGCAGTCAACATACCCCGATCAGTCGGGAAGCACGTCTACTCGGACAAACACCCCTTTCACGCAAAATCTAATGGTTATAAGAAGTATTACTGGAACGATTACTCCCTGGAGTGTCCAGCTTTTTTCTACAGTCGACAATTTCAAAGCCGAATTCATTCACCGTGCCGAGAGCACAAAGACTCAGCTGCTTGACCGAGTTCCAGGCTGAATTTATTCCATGCTGAGTGCACGAAGATCAGTTTGACTGACTCAGCTCCAGGCTGAGCTTACTTTCCATGTCAAGCACCTGAAGATGCATCTGATTGACTCAATTTCAAACTAAAAGATATTTACCAGGAGGTTTACCAGGTGACTTGAACCCTCTGCCCGACTCATCTAGTCTGACAGAGGCTCGGGGACTACACCCAGTGGATGCACTCAGCGTGCCCCCACTGGAAGAGAACTCATAAAGAAACATTTTGCTTGATGCAAAACAAGCTCCAGAATTACTCGACCTCAGAGTCAGAGAAGAACAAGTTCGATCAGTACCAGCTAAGAAGATTTTTAGTTCTCTTAGACCCCCACCGACTGCCCGCAGTCGACGGCGGTCTCGGGGACTACACCCAGTGGGTACACTCAGCGTGCCCCCACTGGAGTAATCTCCACTCAGTACGGCCTGACCAGTCCGAGTGATGAACAACAACAAAAAAGATAGGCTCTAAGACTCCCACCGACTACCCGCAGTTGACGACAGTCTCGGGGACTAGACCCAGTGGGTGCACTCAGCGTGCCCCCACTGGAATGGTATCCACTCGGAACAGTCCGCCCGGTCCGAGTGACGGCCAAACAATAAAAAAAAGACACATTCCAGGCATGAAGAAATTCCGAGTAATCAGATTACTCGATGCAGGACCAGCTCCAAACTCAGCGTGCCCCCACTGGAATGGTATCCACTCGGAATGGTCCGCTCAGTCCGAGTGACGGCCAAACAACAAAAAGGACACGTTCCACGCGTGAAGAAATTCCGAGTAATCAGTTACTCGATGCAGGACCAGCTCCAAATCACTCCAAAAAAAATTGCTATAAGGTGAGTTTAACGCTCCTCCGCGGACCCATTTGAGCTCATTTCACTCGGACACCATGCAGTCCGGAATCCGTCAAGGCAACATGCGGAGCTAAGACCACCGGGTGACTAAAGGGAGTTCATAAGTGCCTCCGTAGCACTCGACTCATCTAAGAATTCACCTCGACTCGACCCGCTCAACCTCGACCGATTCGGGGGCTAATGACAAGGACATGTATTGGGGGTAGGGTAACAAGCCTGACCTAAAGACCCTACCCATGGGCACCATACACTTTCTACTGGGCCCCTGGACCAGATTGCCGTCCAGATGTACCGCAACTTGAAAGTCACTCGGACGGCATCAACCACACGGAGCACGTCACTCCACTTGACGAACTCATTCCACTCGGCCGTGTAACTCACTCGGATATGCGCAGACCAGTAGTCGACAAGGCACGTGAAGCATCATCTTAGTAGTAGGCCGAGTTATGGCATTAACGCCCCCACTTTGTAACATAGGAGGTGAGGGGGTGGCGCACTCTATATAAGCCACCCCCACCGCTAGACTAAGGGGTCCTTCTTCTTCCATCTCTCTCTCTTTCACCATTAGTCTCAGGACTACGGGGATCTGTTCCCCTCTCATTGTAATCTCCGGATACATTCTAAGATAAAACAAAGCCTCTCCGGAGCACGAGACATAGGGTTGTTATCTCCACCGTGAGAGGCCCTAACTCGCTAAAACCATCGTGTCACCCATATGCATCTCGATAGATCATGCTCCTTTATCCTACCCCTCTTTTATTGTCGGAATCGTTACCACCACAATTGGGACTTGGCAAGGTGGTCATCTCTCATGATCTCACGATCGAGAAGGTCATGCTTGTTGAGTCCCTTGCATACAATTTAATTTCCGTTCGTCAACTTGCAATCATGGGTTTTGCCACTTTCTTTGATATCGATACCGTCGCCCTCTTGTGGAGCAAGACTCTTAAAGTAGCCTTTGTTGGGCATGTCGAGAACGGTCTATATGTGATTAACTTTTCGGAGCGACCCACTAAGACCGCGATGTGCCTGATGGCTAAAGTTGATGTGGGATGGCTTTGGCATCGCCGTTTAGCCCATGTCAATATGAGATCTTTGCAAAGTCTCCTCAAGGGGGACCATGTCCGTGGACTAACGAATGTTAGTTTTGCTAAAGATCATGCTTGAAGTGCCTGTATCGAAGGAAAGCTACATGAGAAGGCTCACCCTCCCACGACGATCATTTATTCGAAGAGGCCTTTGGAGCTCCTTCACATGGATCTCTTTGGGCCTCCATTTTTCGATAGTCTTGGAGGTAGGAAGTATTGCTTGGTGATTGTGGATGACTACTCAAGGTACACCTGGGTGTATTTCTTCAAGAGGAAGAGCGAGACCCAACAAACCGTCATTGACTTTGCAAATGAAGCACAACGTCAACACAATGCAAAGATCTTGCCAATAAGAAGTGACAACGGCACCGAGTTCAAGAACAACACCTTGGATGAATTTCTTAGTGATGAGGGAATCAAGCATCAATATTCCGCACCCTACACCCCTCAACAAACCGGTGTTGCGGAGAGGAAGAACCGGACGTTGATGGATGCGGCAAGGACCATGATGGCGGAGTTCAAGTCTCCGTATAACTTTTGGGACGAATCCATCAACACCGCGTGTCATGCATCCAATCGGCTCTACCTCCACAAGGCCTTGAACAAGACTCCATATGAGATACTCACTGGTAACAAGCCCAATCTCAAGTACTTCCAGGTATTCGGGTGTAAGTGTTTCATTCTCAAGAAAGGTGTTCGGTTGTCTAAATTTGAGGCTAGAGCTTATGAGGGCATATCTGTTGGCTATGCTACAAACTCTCATGCTTACCGTGTCCTCAATAAATCCAGGGACTTATTGAGGAGACGTGTAACGTGGAGTTTGATGAGAATAATGGCTCCCAAGTGGAGAAAAGTGGCACTTGTGATGTAGGTGATGAAATTCCTCCCCAAGCCATTAGAAGAATGGGTGTTGGCTTTATCCTACCCATTGAGGAACCCCTTGTGGCCGAAGGAGAAGTACAAAGCTCCACTCAAGTGGAGCCATCACCAACCCAAGGCCCACATGCTTCCGAAGAACAACATGAAGGCCCTCATCCTCAAGAACATGACCAAGGGCAAAATCACGCTCAAGACGGTGTTGACACATCAAGTGATGCCCAAGGTCAAGTTCTCTCCTCCGAGCAAGTTCAAGAACAAGAACAAGGCCAAGACGACGCTCAAGATGATCAAGTGACCACTCCTCGTCTCACCCCCGAGGAGGAATTAGAGCGTCGTGCCGCCAAGGTTGCTTCCAAGCTCTCCACCAAGGATCATCTCATGACGAATGTGCTTGGAAGCTTAAGAAAGGGGGTAAGCACTCATAAACAATTAGCAAATTATTGTGAGCATCACGCATTTGCCTCTTGTGTGGAACCCCACAAGGTCTATGAAGCGCTAGAAGATCCAGATTGGCTCAATGCCATGCATGAAGAACTCAACAACTTCGAGCGCAACAAAGTGTGGAGATTGGTGCCAAGACCGATTGGGAATCACAATGTCATAGGAACCAAGTGGATATTTAAGAACAAGCAAGATGCCCATGGGATTATCATTCACAACAAGGCTTGTTTGGTAGCACAAGGCTATTCCCAAGTCGAGGGTATCGACTACGGTGAAACCTTTGCTCCCGTTGCTCGTCTTGAATCCATTGCATGTTGATTGCATATGCTTCTCATCATAACTTTAAGTTACAACAAATGGATGTGAAGAGTGCTTTTCTTAATGGTCCTATTAATGAATTGGTTTACGTCAAGCAACCCCCCGGGTTCGAGGATCCCTACTTTCCCGATCATGTGTATCAACTCGATAAGGCACTCTATGGCCTTAAACAAGCCCCACGTGCATGGTATGACCACCTTACCGAGTTGTTACAAGACCGTGGTTTTGAAGTTGGGCTAATCGACCCCACTCTTTTTACTAAGAAGGTCAAAGGGGAGTTGTTTGTGTGCCAATTATATGTTGATGATATTATGTTTGGTTCTCCTAACAAAGCTTTCAATGAGGAATTTGCCGCTCTCATGACCTCAAAGTTCGAGATGTCCTCCATGGGAGAGTTGAAGTTCTTTCTAGGGTTTGAAGTGAAGCAAATAAGAGAAGGAACCTTCATCAATCAATCAAAATACACGCAAGACATGCTCAAGAGATTCAAGCTAAGTGACGTCAAGCCGGCCTCCACTCTAATGCCCACCAAGTGCCAACTTGACTTAGATCCCAATGGTAAAGTGGTGGATCAAAAGGTATATCGTTTCATGATTGGATCCTTTCTTTACCTTTGTGCATCTAGACCAGACATCATGTTAAGTGTGGGAATTTGTGCATGGTTTCAAGCCGCACCTAAGGAAAGTCACTATGTGGCGGTCAAACGAATCTTTAGATATTTGGCTCATACCCCAAACTTTGGCTTATGGTACCCAAGAGGATCAAACTTCAAGCTTGTAGGGTACTCGGATTCCGATTGGGTGGGAGACAAAGTGGATAGGAAGTCCACTTCCGGAGGGTGCCAATTCCTTGGTTGCTCTTTGGTAAGTTGGTCTTCCAAAAAGCAAAGTTGTGTGTCTCTCTCGTCCACTGAGGCAGAGTATGTTGCCGCCGGTAGTTGTTGTGCACAACTCCTATGGATGAGGCAAACTTTAAAGGATTACGGTGTCACTTGTGACAAAGTGCCTCTTTGGTGTGACAATGAAAGTGCCATCAAGATCTCTCTCAACCCGGTGCAACACTTCAAGACGAAGCATATTGAGATTCGGTATCACTTCATCCGGGATCACATTAGGCGAGGAGAGATCGAGCTCAACTATGTCAACACTCATGACAACCTTGCAGATATTTTCACGAAGCCCTTGGATGAAGCAAGATTTCACGAGTTAAGGCATGAGCTAAATATCATTGATTCGAGCAATGTGGGTTGAACCCTTGCACACCCCACCACGCTCAATTTGTTGTCTAGTTTAGGTGTAGGCATGGACATAGGGGGAGTGTTGTTCTCTCAATGAACTCTCCCTCCCCCCATTATGCATAAATTGATCAAGTCTTTCACTTTAGCCATTGTTGATGGTACTTGTGCTTCAAAGATGAGTTTTGGTCATGGGCCCAAGGTTAAAATCTTCGCGGCGCCATACCTTTTGACTCAAACATAGGTGGCCTCAGCTACCGCCCTCGTTTGAAGAGGTGTGTCTTGGTCTTTTTGCTGGCTCTTTTTTTTCTCTTGTCGTTTTTGTCGTTCCTTCGAGCAAAAGCCTTGTTGGTTTGGTTGCCATGGTGTGCTGGGCGGTACTACCGCTGGTGGTGCGCCGTACTACCGCTCATGAGCGGTACTACCGCCCCCCAGCACGGTACTACCGCTGAGGGACGGGACCAGGGGGTTAAGTCGGGGCAGGGGGAGGTTTCTTCTCCCCCATACCCATTCACTTCGCCCCCTCTTTCCTCTTCCTCTCTCCAGCCTCCACTCACCGCGGGAGGGCTCCGGCGGATCTCCATCTCTGGGGCATTCCTCTCCATTTCCTTTGGTGGAGTCGATCCCCACCCCGTTCTCTTGCCATGGATGCCGGTATTGCCCCCGTTCCTTCTTTCCTTTTGTCTCGTTTTCATATCTTGTTTCTTAGGGGCAATGGTGGTTGCATCTCTAGATTTTTGGCCAAATCTAGGCTTGAGTTGGTTGGAGAAGGCAACTAGACTATCTCGATTAGAGTTTGGTAGGAATATTTTTGAATTTGGTAGGCCGGTAGTGCTGGATCTGACCACGGTAGTAGGAAACCGCTGTTTCACCGCCTCGTGATGTAGGAAACTGTTGTTTCTCCGCCTCGAGCAGTACTACCGCTCTCATTGGAGCGGTACTACCGCTTGACCTTGAGCGGTACTACCGCTCTCTTTGGGGCGGTACTACCGCTTGGGGCGGTACTACCGCGGGCATGTCACGGTACTACCGCTGCATGCCAAATTCCATCATTTTCCTGCCTTACCTTGATCATTTTTGTTGAGTTTGTTGGCTTATGCTCGTTCTTTCTGGTTGTTTTGCGTGTTCTTGTGTTTGGCTCCAGGTGATGACCATTCCGAGCAGCAAGGTCGCCGTATCAACCCCGGGCGTGCTACATCAAAACGCTACCGCACCTCAGAGCCAGCCGGTGGTTCCTCGAGCACCCAACCGCCTCCAGCAAGTGCATCTGCAAGTGTTCCTCCACCTCCTCAGCAATCGAAGCGATCCGCCAACAAGCCAAAGGGGAAGACTGTGACTGAGATGACCAACAAGGAGTTTTGGGAGAAGCGTCGCCGCAACCCCTATGCGGTGGACCAAGAAGCCACTTTGGTCAACCGCCCGTTCTGGAACCGTTTTCAGTTTGCCATCTACTTTGATGTGATCAAGGCGAAGAGGAATCTTTTTGTTGATGTTCGCTCCATTGACACTGATGCTATGGAGAAGGACCCGGAGTACTTTGGCGAAGCCCTTCAGATGTGCACTCAGCTGAACATTCTCAGGATCATGCAATTCAACAAGGATTTCGATGCGGATTTGGTGGCTCAATTCTATGCCACCGTCCATCTTGGGACGGATGTCGACAGGACTCTGACATGGATGACCAATGGCAAGCTGCTTTCTGTCAAGTGGAAGGCTTTCATGGAGTTACTTGATGTGGTGGATCACGGGCTTGAGACTCCTGTCGGTTTCCGCCCTCACCGCAATGCTACGTCCACCCACAAGCAAGCCCTTTGGCCCTACTGCATTGTGAAAGTTCACCCAGTAACTGAGAAGAAGACCTATGAGCTGCCTCCATATCTGGACATTCTTCATCGCATCTTCCGTGAGACTCTCTTCCCTCGGATCAGGAATCTGGGTATGGTCCACTCTTACCTTGTGGACATGCTCCTTTTCTGTCAGCACGAGAAGGAAGCAAGCACTGGAGAGAGCCTGGATATTTCTTATGTCATGTGGTCTGAACTTCTCTCTGCCATGTCTGAGCGCAAGTGCCCTATATATGGTCCATTCATCATGAGGCTCATTGAGAGGGCCTGGGCACAGACTTATCCCAGAGTGTTGCTAGAAATTGGAGACTTGGTTTCTCATGAGATCAAGCGTCTGAGGAAGAAGGACAATTGGACAGCGCCTCACACAGGGGGTCCATCTGCTACTGCTGCCACAGGGGGTTTGTCTGCTGCTGCTGCCATGGGGGATCCGTCTGCTGCTGCTGCCATGGGGACCGAGGGTGGGGCTGCTACTGATGATCATGAGGAGGACTTTGGCCCCTCTAGTACAAAACCGTCGTGGGCACAGAAGCTTAAGCGCAAGATGAAAAAGCTTTTCTGCATGGAGTCTCATGGTCAGTACATGACTCATGTGGCGGAGAAGCATGCCAGGACGCGCCACAAGGAGCTCATGCGTCAGATGGGAGCAACAGTTGCCAGTGGGTCTGAGGGTTAGATCACTGAAGAGGAGGAATGGATTCATCAGCATTGCCCTTGGACCGACTTCGATGTCGAGCAGTTCTCGACCCACGATGAAGATGCAGAGATGTGATGTTCGAGATCTTCATCTTCCCATCACCTGGAGTTGTAGCGTCACTCTTTGCCCTTTTTGGTGTCTCGTTGCCAAAGGGGGAGAGAGTGTAGGGATTTGTGTTTGTTGCCGTGCTTTGAGTCGTCTTGTGGGTTCTTGTGTGTTCTCTCGGTGTCTTTATTTGGTTTGGTTTGGTGTGAGACCTAAGTTCTAGACATATGGTGTGCTACCTTATTACTTACGTCTATTCAGAGTACTGTAGTTTATTATGAGATGCATGCTTGTCCTGTTTATTCTCTTCTCTCATATATCTTGTGCTTAGTATTGTTGGACTATAAAATATAGGGGGAGTGTTGATCCGAATGTGTGTGTCTTGCCATATCTAGGTGCACACATTCTGGGGGAGCCCGTCTATATTTTGTAGTTCTTAGTTTTCTTCGTTTTATTTCTTTTCCTTGTGCAAATCCCTAGTTGTCATCAATCCACCAAAAAGGGGGAGATTGTTACGACATATCTCTCTCAAGGTAGTTTTGGTGATTGATGACAACATGTTTGCGGACTAATCTTGTGCTTTGAATAATTCACAGATTCTCCCCTGGCACAAGACGCTTTCTTCCCCTCGGAGTGTATTTCAAGACGGTGCAGCTCTTTCGTTTCTTTCTCGGTGGACTAGTTGTGTAGAGGGCACCGTACTATCAAGAGGGGGTCTGCTGGGGTATTGCATGGGTGGAATCATCACGTACACATCAGCTTCTCACCCTCCGAGCATCTCCATTCCATTGAAGAGATCTCTCCTCTCTTCCTTGTCCTATCTGGGTCCAAGCGGTAGTACCGCGCAACCCAGCGGTAGTACCGCTGAGGAGCCAAGCGGCAGTACCGCTCCACAGCGGTAGTACCGCCCGTGGCTCCACAGCAGTAGTACCGCTGGGGTGCCTGGCACCTCTGCCTCGTCCTCAGCCTCTTTTGAGAGATTCTCTCTCTCTTATGCGCCCCAGCGGTAGTACCGCACTGCCAACGGTAGTACGGCCGAAGGGTCACAAGCGGCAGTACCGCTCCACAGCGGTAGTACCGCCCGTGACCCCGCTGCCGTAGTACCGCTGGGCAGTCTGGCTCCTACCGCCTTGATTCGAGAGGTCTTTTTCTCGTGTCGGGTTTTGCGGCACTAGTCGCGGTTGTAGAGGCGGTAGTACCGTTCTAGGAGCGGTAGTGCCGTACCTACCACCGCGGTAGTACCGCGGTTGGTTCCTTTCTTTCTAGTCTCCTCTGCGCGACAGTGCCGCTGGCTGGCGCGGCAGTACCGCTATCCTGGCGGTAGTACCGCCCCCTCTCAGCGGTAGTACCGCCCTGTGCGGGGCTGGTTGGTGGGGGGCAACGGTTGGATTGTTGCCCCCACTATAAAAGGGAGTCCCCTTCTTCTCTTTGGCCTACCTCTTCCTCCCCCAAGCTCCATTAAATGCTCCAAGCTCCATTTTCGCCCGATCTATCTCTCTAGCCAATCAAACTTGTTGATTTGCTCGGGAGTGGTTTAGAAGGCCCCGATCTACACTTCCACCAAGGGATTTTTGATTCCCCCACTCATCCCTAGCGGATCTTGTTACTCTTGGGTGTTTGAGCACCCTAGACGGTTGAGGTCACCACAGAGCCATAGTCCATTGTGGTGAAGCTTCGTGGTCTTGTTGGGAGCCTCCGATTAAGTTGTGGAGATTGCCCCAACCTTGTTTGTAAAGGTTCAGTCGCCGCCTTCAAGGGCACCAATAGTGGAATCATGGCATCTCGCATTGTGTGAGGGCGTGAGGAGAATATGGTGGCCCTAGTGGCTTCTTGGGGAGCATTGTGCCTCCACACCGCTCTAACGGAGACGTACTTCCCCTCAAAAGGAAGGAACTTCGGTAACACATCCTCGTCTTCACCGGATCCACTCTTGGTTATCTCTTACCTTTACTTGTGCAAGCTCTTTAGTGTTTCTTCCCTTGCTTGCTTGTATGCTTGTTGTTATTGCATCATATAGGTTGCTCACCTAGTTGCACATCTAGACAACCTACTTTGATGCAAAGTTTAATTTGGTAAAGAAAAGTAAAAATTGGTAGTTGCCTATTCACCCCCCCCCCCTCTAGTCAACCATATCGATCCTTTCAACTATGTTCATGATAATTAAGTTCATCTAATCAAATTATTCAATGAACTCCCACTCAGATAGACATCCCTCTAGTCATCTAAGTGAAACATGATCCGAGTCAACTAGGCCGTGTCCGATCATCACGTGAGACGGACTAGTCATCATCGGTGAACATCTTCATGTTGATCGTATCTTCTATACGACTCATGTTCGACCTTTCGGTCTTCCGTGTTCCGAGGCCATGTCTGTACATGCTAGGCTCGTCAAGTCAACCTAAGTGTATTGCGTGTGTAAATCTGGCTTACACCCGTTGTATTCGAATGTTAGAATCTATCACACCCAATCATCACGTGGTGCTTCGAAACAACGAACCTTCGCAATGGTGCACAGTTAGGGGGAACACTTTCTTGAAATTATTACGAGGGATCATCTTATTTAAGCTATCGTCGTTCTAAGCAAATAAGATGTAAAACATGATAAACATCACATGCAATCAAATAGTGACATGATATGGCCAATATCATTTGCTCCTTTTGATCTCCATCTTCGGGGCTCCATGATCATCATTGTCACCGACATGACACCATGATCTCCATCATCATGATCTCCATCATCGTGTCTTCTTGAAATTGTCTCGTCATCTATTACTTCTACTACTATGGCTAACGCTTTAGCAATAAAGTAAAGTAATTGCATGACGTTTATGTCGACACGCAGGTCATAAATAAATTAAGACAACTCCTATGGCTCCTGCCGGTTGTCATACTCATCGACATGCAAGTCGTGATTCCTATTACAAGAACATGATCAATCTCATACGTCACATATATCATTCATCACATCCTTTTGGCCATATCACATCACACGGCACATGCTGCAAAAACAAGTTAGACATCCTCTAATTGTTGTTGCAAGTTTTTATGTGGCTGCTATAGGTTTCTAGCAAGAACGTTTCTTACCTACGCCAAAACCATAACGTGATATGCCAATTTCTATTTACCCTTCATAAGGACCCTTTTCATCGAATCCGATCCGACTAAAGTGGGAGAGACAGACACCCGCTAGCCACCTTATGCAAGTAGTGCATGTCAGTCGATGGAACCTGTCTCACGTAAGCGTACGTGTAAGGTCGGTACGGGCCACTTCATCCCACGATGCCGCCGAATCAAGATAAGACTAGTAACGGTAAGTAAATGGACAAAATCGACGCCCACAACAACTTGTGTTCTACTCGTGCATAGAAACTATGCATAGACCTAGCTCCTGATGCCACCGTTGGGGATCGTAGCATAATAAAATTTTGTACGCATCACCAAGATCAATCTATGGAGTAATCTAGCAACGAGGGGAAGGGGAGTGCATCTACATACCCTAGTAGATCACTAAGCGGAAGCGTTGCAAGAATGCGGATGAAGGAGTCGTACTCGCAGCGATTCAGATCGCGGTTGATTCCGATCTAAGCGCCGAACAACGACGCCTCTGCGTTCAACACACGTGCAGCCCGGTGACGTCTCCCACGCCTTGATCCAGCAAGGGGAGAAGGAGAGGTTGGGGAAGACTCCGTCCAGCAGCAGCACGACGGCGTGGTGGTGGTGGAGGAGCGCAAACTCCAACAGGGCTTCGCCAAGCACTACGAGAGACGAGGAGGGAGAGAGGTAGGGCTGCGCCAAGAGGGAGATGATCTCGTGTCTCTTGCAGCCCCCAATACCTCAAGTATATATAGGGGAAGGGGAGGGGCTGCGCCCCCATCTAGGGTTCCCTCCCTAGGGGTGGCGGCAGCCCCAAAACCCATCTAGGGTGGTGGCCAAGGGGGGAGAGAGGGGGCGCACCTAGGGTGGGCCTTAAGGCCCATTTGGACCTAGGGTTTGCCCCCTCCCACTCTCCCTTGCACCTTGGGCCTTGGTGGGGGGCGCACCAGCCCACCTGGGGCTGGTCCCTTCCCACACTTGGCCCACGCAGCCTTCTAGGGCTGGTGGCCCCACCTGGTGGACCCCCGGGACCCTCCCGGTGGTCCCGGTACGTTACCGATAGCACCCGAAACTTTTCCGGTGACCAAAACGGGACTTCCCATATATAAATCTTTACCTCCGGGCCATTATGGAACTCCTCGTGACGTCCGGGATCTCATCCGGGACTCCGAACAACATTCGGTAACCGTGTACATACTTTCCCTATAACCCTAGCGTCATCGAACCTTAAGTGTGTAGACCCTACGGGCTCGGGAGTCATGCAGACATGGCCGAGACAACTCTCCGGTCAATAACCAATAGAGGGATCTGGATACCCATGTTGGTTCCCACATGCTCCACGATGATCTCATCGGATGAACCATGATGTCAAGGATTCAATCAATCCCGTATACAATTCCCTTTGTCTATCGGTACGATACTTGCCCGAGATTCGATCGTCGGTATCCCGATACCTTGTTCAATCTCGTTACCGGCAAGTCTCTTTACTCGTTCCATAACACATCATCCCGTGATCAACTCCTTGGTCACATTGTGCACATTATGATGATGTCCTACCGAGTGGGCCCAGAGATACCTCTCCGTTACACGGAGTGACAAATCCGAGTCTCGATTCGTGCCAACCCAACAGACACTTTCGGAGATACCCGTAGTGCACCTTTATAGCCACCTAGTTATGTTGTGACGTTTGGCACACCCAAAGCACTCCTACGGTATCCGGGAGTTGCACAATCTCATGGTCTAAGGAAATGATACTTGACATTAGAAAAGCTTTAGCATACGAACTACACGATCTTGTGCTAGGCTTAGGATTGGGTCTTGTCCATCACATCATTCTCCTAATGATGTGATCCCGTTATCAACGACATCCAATGTCCATGGTCAGGAAATCGTAACCATCTATTGATCAATGAGCTAGTCAACTAGAGCCTTACTAGAGACATGGTGTTGTCTATGTATCCACACATGTATCTGAGTTTCCTATCAATACAATTCTAGCATGGATAATAAACGATTATCATGAACAATTAAATATAATAATAAATAATTTATTATTGCCTCTAGGGCATATTTCCAACATTTCATAGGTCATCATGAATTTTCTTTCTTAAGCTTAACTCTAGCACTTCTGCGTACTGCCGAAGTGGGATAAATTTTCCGCTTCCAGGGTCGTTTGGGCTTCTCCTCAACACCCTGCGGGACGATAGTATTATCTATGCCAGACACTGCATCCTCGATCAAGAGAGGCTCTACCGTATCTGTGTTCTCAACATCCTCCTCGTCCTCAGCCTCGACACTAGGCAACAGATTATTACATATATTTGCAAGATCATTAATTCCTAAATTATTCATGTCATTGTCATTCATAGGTTGGATAGAGGCAAGATTACGAATGATCTCAGAAGCCCCTCCGCTTCCAAGTCTAAAAGATCATTAACGGATTTGACAACCTCGGTTTCATTGGATCCCAAAGAAATTCCTAAGTCGTTTGCCTTATCAACTATTTCATTCTCAGAGAAATGTAAAATTGAACAACTTTTATCAAAAGACATACCTGTAGTAGTCTCGGAATGACGAAGCATGGCGGCCCTCTTGGCACGCGCTAGCTGTAGGTCGCCCGCATCCGGCTGTCCCTGGATCCGGTTGCTGACATGCCTGCCAGCCGACACCGGATCCGCTATCCCGCCAAAAGCGATGAGCTCCTCCGTCGTCCTCTAGCGAGGGGTACGGTCAGGACTCCCACGCCCCTCCCTTATCGTCAGTGAAGGAGGGTAGGGCGTAGAGGAGCGGACCTTCGCTGCAGATGATAAGGGGGAGTAGGACCGTGGAGCCGCCTGCTCACTGGTCACGTCCCCCTTATCTCCCGCGGAAACTGTCGTCCCCCAGCGAACCTGCTCGGCGCAATCCTGCGGAGATGTTACGACATGGGATTCCTTCCCGCATCTCACCCCCAGCTCGCCACTCTGGAAGGTGCGGTCCTGTGGAGGGGTTATAGTACGGGACTCCTTCCCACACCTCACCCCCAGCTCGACCGGAGACGTCGAAGTGGGAGGAACACCATAGACCTCCTGTCCAAGCACCCCTCACGCCTAAGAAAAGTCGGGCTCTGGTATCTGGGTGTTATGGGCTTCCTTCCCACGGCCCCCCAAACCCACGGCCAACCTAGCAGGGTCCACCCTCGTACCGGGTGTATACTCCGCGGTCGTCACCTCACCAACTAGACTCAGCACTGGTGGCAGCTCAAGCTCCGCCGGGTCGTCTGCCTCGACCCTGGTGCTCCATAACCAACTAGGAGCGGACCTCGGTCCAAATGAACCAAAGCGAAGTGTGTGTAACACCCTCGATGCGGCTATATCTCCTATGTGTCGAAGCACGACTTAGAGGCATAACCGCATTGAAAGCAATGTCGCAAGTTAGGCAATCTTCACAACATCCCATGTAATACAAATAATAAAAGGGGAAGGAATATAGTTGGATTACACTCACCACATCAAACAAAGTACATAAATAGCATTACATCATCCAATCACTCATGGCCCGACTGCGGTGCCAAAATAAAAGGTCAACCCAACATGCGACACGGTCCCGATCGCCCCAACTGGGCACCACTACTGATCATCAGGGAAAGACACATAGTAACGACATGAGTCCTCGTCGAACTCCCACTTGAGCTCAAGCACGTCATCTGGAACGGAGTCGTCTGGCCCTGCATCTAGTTTGCAAGTAATCTGTGAGCCACAGGGACTCAACAATCTCGCACCCTCGCGATCAAGACTATTTAAGCTTATAGGTAAGGCAAGGTAATATGTGGAGCTGCAACAAGCGACTAGCATATATGGTGGCTAACCTGTTCGCAAAAGAGAGCGAGAAGAGAAGGCAAAGCACGAACGAATAACTAGAGCACAACCTGCGGCAGGCATTACTCCAACACCGTGTTCACTTCCCGGACTCCACCGAGAAGAGACCATCATGGTAACTCACACAGTTGATTCATTTTAATTAAGTTAAGGTTCAAGTTATCTACAACCGGACATTAACAAATTCCCATCTGCCCATAACCGCAGGCACGGCTTTCGAAAGTTCAAATCCCTGCAGGGGGTCCCAACTTAGCCCATGACAAGCTCTCACGGTCAACGAAGGATATACCTTCTCCCGAGACATTCCGATCAGACTCGGTATCCTGGTTCTACAAGACAACCCGACAAGTTAAAACCAATCCAGCAACACCACCCGAATGTGCCGACAAATCCCGATAGGAGCTGCACATATCTCGTTCTTAGGGCAAACTCAGATGAGACATCCTACGAGTAAAACCAAACCTCAAGTTGCGCCGAGGTGGCCCTGCAGTCTACTCGGTCGGACCAACACTCAGAGTAGCACTGGCCCGGGGGGTTTAAATAAGATGACCCTCGGGCTCCGAAAACCCAAGGGAAAAAGAGGCTAGGTGGCAAATGGTAAAACCAAGGTTGGGCATTGCTGGAGAAGGTTTATTCAAGGCGATTTGTCAAGGGGTTCCCATTATTACCCAACCGCGTAAGGAACGCAAAATCCGGGAACATAACACCGATATGATGGAAACTAGGGCGGCAAGAGTGGAACAAAACACTAGGCGAGAGGCCGAGCCTTCCACCCTTTACCAAGTATATAGATGCATTAAGATAACAAGATAATATAGTGATATCCCAACAAGTAAATAATGTTCCAACAAGGAACAGTCTCCAATCTTCACCTGCAACTAGCAACGCTATAAGAGGGGCTGAGCAAAGCGGTAACATAGCCAATCAATGGTTTGCTAGGACAAGGTGGGTTAGAGGTTTGACATGGCAATTTGGGAGGCATGATAAGCAAGTGGTAGGCATCGTAGCATAGGCATAGCAAAAGAGCGAGCATCTAGCAAAGCAAAGATAGAAGTGATTTCGAGGGTATGATCATCTTGCTTGCACAGTTGTCAGAGTTGACTGGATCCTCGAAAGCAAACTCAACGGGCTCCTCGTTAGCGAACTCGTCTCCCGGATCTACCCAAACAAGACAAACAAGCAAAAAGGACACAATCAACCATGTGCAAAGCTCAAACAACATGATGCAAACATGGCATGCTATGCGGGATGCGATATGTGATGCATATGCAAGATTTGACAAGGAAAGATTGACCCTGGCCTCAACTTGGAAATCCAAGTGTGCCACTGGAAAGGTGAGATGATTTCGCTTGAAAACGATATAAAGATCACCGGAATCGGAGACACGGTTTGGAAATGCCAAGCAAAACAAATATGGCACCGGTCTGCGATATACAGCAAGTAGCCATCTAAATGCAACAAGCAAAACATGCTACAGCACCCAAACATGGCAACAAAATACATGGCCGGGATCCATTCATGAAGCTTAACAAAAGATGAACACTGAGCTACGGTCAATTCATCCATTAACAGGTTCAAACAAGCATGGCAAAAGTGCAATTGGTAAACAGATTTCAGACTTAGTGAAATTAACACTTGTTTGGAATTTCAGATCAGATAGCACACTTTGGAGCATGAAAACTATATGCTACAGGGCCTGAACATGGCAAGGTAAAGCATGGCATGGAGCTACTCAAAGAGCTTAACAAAAGTCCCTTAGTGACCTTGAGCCAAAAGGAATCAGAAAATACAATTGCAAGCATGTGAACATGGCAAAAACTTAACCAGATCACAGACTTGGAGAAAAACTGGAGCATGCAAATCAGATATCAAGTAGGCATGTTTACGAGCTTGATACACTCACTACAGAGCAAGGCATGACAATCTAAGCATACACCCATCAAGAATACACATTATACAAGCTAGACATGGCAAGAACAGTAACATAGCATGCACGGATCAACTACAACATCCTCGGCAAAATCGCTAACAAGTAGACAATCTGCCCAGATTCACGAAATAGCAAAATTAGAGATCGATTGACTCACGCTAGGTTGCTCCATAATTGCAAACAAAGACATGGATGGATAGATCACTACAAGATTAACAAAACATCCTTACGGATCATCCTCAAAAGAGGCACGGATCACTAGGAAACAACATGAACATATGGCATATTGATAAGAACAGCTCAAAGACTTAGTGGAATTGCCAAGTCCCTGACATCAGCATTAACGAATGCACCACTTTGCAAGCTTGTGCTAGTCACCACACACATCACAAAAATACATGGATAGCACCTTTGGAAAGATGGCAAAGCATATAACAAAACACATGCATAGCTCAGGGGCATATCATGCACAGAATAATCATGGCAAAAATGACAAATAACTAATTGGAGCAGCAGATCTGACAATTAACTCAAATAGCATTCTTCCAACAGCATTTTGGGCATCAAGATGAACTCAAATGAAAATGATGCAATGAGATGAAATGATTTTCTCTCTGAGGCGAACATTTTGATATGCTATATGCCCAAAACGGATCTACGGATGCAAAGATATAGCATGATGAATATAGCAAAATAAATCTGGGACTTAGGAAAAATATGAGGTCAACCCTTCTCAGATCTAGGGTTCTACGCCGGCGCGCGAACCGAGGCAGACTCCGGCGATGTGGCGGCTACTCCGGCAAGGGAAGCCGAGGGGGAGGCCGGGGAAGGGCGGATCTGGCCCCTCCTCGACCAGATCCGGCGAGGGGCGGCGTCTCCGGCCACCGGGCGGTGAGGGCGGCATGGGGCGGCGGTGTAGCGGCTCCGGCGAGCTCCCGTGGCGGCAGGCGAGGTCCGGCTGGCGATGGCAGCCGCGGTGGACGGCGTCGAAGTGTGGCGGTGCGGCGGGATCGGCAGCGAAGAAGAGGAGGCACGGGGCGGCGCCTGGCGGCTGGGCCGCGGGGGCCCGATCCGGGCTCGGCGGGCCGGCGGCGGAGGGAGGCGGCAGCGACACATGGCGCGAGCGGGTTGGCGCGGAGGCGGCGGCAGACGCGTCCGGCGCCGTCCGGACGTGTCCGGTGGCGGCGGAGATGATTTTTAGGTTTTCGGGAGAGTGGAACCGCGAATTTCGGAGGGGGGGTATTTATAGGCATAGAGGGATCTAGGAGTGTCCAAATGAGGTGCGGTTTTCGGCCACGCGATTGTGATCGAACGCTCTAGATGATGGAGAGGGTTTTGGTGGGTTTTGGGCCAAAATGGAAGGGTGTTGGGCTGCAACACACACGAGGCCTTCTCGTTCCCTCGGTTAACCGTTGGAGCATCAAACGAAGTCCAAATTGTACGAAACTTGACAGGCGGTCTACCGGTAGTAAACCAAGGCCGCTTGGCAAGTCTCGGTCCAATCCGGAAATGTTTAACCCACACACATGAAAGCAAGGTGGAAAGGACAACCGGAGGAGAACGGAACGCCGAAATGCAAAACGGACAACGGGGAAAATGCTCGGATGCATGAGACGAACACGTATGCAAATGCAATGCACATGATGACATGATATGAGATGCATGACAACAAAAACAACACACAGAGACAAAAATCCGAACCCGGGAAAATAAAATAAACTTAACGCCGGAAACGGCAAGAGTTGGATTACATATTAGGTAAAACATATCCGGGGTGTTACAACACTCCACCACTATGAAAGGATCTTGTCCCGAGATCTAGGACTGGAAGAACACCGGGTACTCAGAACGGAGGTGATCCTCGCGTTCCTAGGTGGCTTCACGGTCGGAATGGTGTGACCACTTGACTTTGAGGAATTTGATTGACTTATTGCGAGTCTTGCGTTCAGTCTCTTCAAGAATTGCAACGGGGTGCTCACGATAAGAGAGATCTTCTTGGAGATCAATGTATTCGAAGTTGACGGTGCGTTCAGGAGTCTTGAAGCATTTGCGGAGCTGAGAGACATGGAACACGTCGTGCACATTTGCAAAGTTTGAAGGAAGCTCGAGTTGATAGGCGAGATCGCCTCTCTTGTTGACGATCTTGAAAGGTCCCACGTATCTAGGGGCAAGCTTCCCTTTGATACCGAAGCGATGAGTACCTTTCTTTAGAGAGACGCGGAGGTAAACATGATCTCCAATCTCGAAATCCAAATCACGGTGCTTACTATCATAGTAGCTCTTCTGGCACGATTGGGCTGCTTTGAGGTTATCTCGAATGACTTTGCACAATTCCTCTGCCTCTGTGATTAAGTCATTTCCCAGAAGTTGACGTTCGCCGGTTTCAGACCAGTTGAGAGGGGTATGGCACTTCCTGCCATACAGGATTTTGAATGGGGCCTTGCCCAAACTTGCTTGAAAACTGTTGTTGTAGGAGAATTCAGCATATGGAAGACAACCCTCCCACTTCATGCCAAAGGAGATCACACAAGCCCTGAGCATATCTTCAAGAATCTGATTGACACGCTCGACTTGACCGCTAGTTTGAGGATGGAAAGTTGTGCTGAAGCGGATGTTGGTGCCCATGGCCTTCTGAAAATAATCCCAAAACTTGGAGGTAAAGATGCTGCCACGGTCTGAAGAGATCACCTGTGGAATACTGTGCAGCGAGACAATCCGAGAGGTATACAGCTCCGCCAATTGAGCTGCAGTGATAGACTCTTTGATAGGCAGAAAGTGAGCCACTTTAGTGAGTTTGTCGATGACAACGAATATAGCATCATTGCCACACTTGGACTTTGGAAACCCAGTCATGAAGTCCATCTCAATGTGGTCAAGCTTCCATTCTGGAATGGCAAGAGGTTGGAGGAGACCCACTGGCCTTTGGTGTTCTGCCTTCACTCTTCTGCAGACATCACACTCATTCACAAACTGAGCAATCTCGCGCTTCATTCGAGTCCACCAATAAGCCTGCTTGAGGTCCTGATACATCTTCGTGCTCCCAGGGTGGATGTAGAGGAGTGAATTGTGAGCCTCGTTCATGATAACTTTACGAAGATCACCTTTGGGCACAACAAGACGATCCTCGAAGAAGAGAGTATCCTTGTCATCAAGGCGGTAGCACTTGTACTTGGGTTGGCTCTTGGCAATCCCAATCTTCACCTTCTTCACCATAGCATCAAGAAGTTGAGCCTCGCGAATCTGGTCTTCCAAGGTAGGAGAGACTTGAAGGTTGGCGAGGAAACCTTGAGGAACAACTTGCAGATTGAGTTTGCGGAAAGCTTCACAAAGCTCGGGTTGATAAGGCTTGAGAATCAGACTGTTGCAATAAGCCTTCCTGCTCAATGCGTCAGCAATCACATTGGCCTTGCCTGGAGTATACTCGATACTCGGATTATACTCTTGAATCATTTCGACCCACCGAGTTTGCCTGAGGTTGAGATTAGGTTGGGTGAAGATATACTTGAGACTCTTGTGGTCAGTGAAGATGTCCACTTTTCTTCCCAGTAAGAGATGTCTCCAAGTCAAAAGAGCATGCATAACTGTCGCCAACTCGAGGTCATGAGTGGGTAGTTCTTCTCATTGGGCTTGAACTGGCGAGAGGTATAAGCCACCACTTTCTTCTCTTGCATCAAAACTGCACCAAGACCTTGAAGAGAGGCATCACAGAAGACCTCGAACGGTTTGGATTCATCAGGAGGAGTCAGAACTGGAGCAGTGACCAATTTCTCTTTCAAAGTGTTAAAAGCGATGTCACATTCCGGAGACCAAACGTACTTGACGTGCTTCTGGAGAAGTTTTGAGAGAGGCTTCGCGATCTTTGAAAAGTTCTCAATGAACCTTCGACAATAGCTTGCGAGACCGAGGAAGCTACGGAGTTGCTTGATGTTCTGAGGTGGTTCCCAATTCACAATTGCAGACACCTTCTCAGGATTCACTGCAATGCCCTTGGCAGAGATGATATGCCCAAGATAAAGAACCTCATCGAGCCAAAATTCGCACTTTGAGAACTTGGCGTAGAACTGGTGTTCCCTGAGCTTATCAAGCACCAAACACAAGTGTTTGACATGATCTTCCTTGTTCTTCGAAAAGACCAGAATGTCGTCGAGATAGACCAAAACGGAGTCATTGGTGTAGGCATTGAAGATGAAGTTCATCATGCTAGAGAAAGTCGGAGGAGCGTTGACGAGGCCAAAAGACATGATAGTGTATTCATATGAACCATAGCTTGTCCTAAAAGTCGTCTTGGGAATATCTTGCTCACGGATTCGAATCTGGAGATAACCCATACGGAGATCAAGCTTGGAGAATACTTGGGCACCTTTGAGTTGTTCAAACAGCTCGTTGATGTTGGGAAGTGGGTACTTGTTCTTGATAGTCTTCTTGTTCAATGGACGGTAGTCAACACAAATTCGGTCCGTTCCATCCTTCTTCTTCACAAAAAGAACTCCACAACCCCACGGAGAAGAACTAGGCCGGATGAGACCCATCCTCTCTTGAATATCGAGTTGCTTCTTCAGCTCCTTCAACTCTTCAGGTCCAAGCTTATAAGGACTCTTGCAAACCGGTTCCGTGCCAGGCTCAAGATCGATGACAAATTCAACTGGCCGGTGCGGAGGCATTCCTGGAAGCTCTTCTAGAAAGATGTCTTGATATTCGCAAATGTCTGGAATTTGCGAGATGGCATCCAGTTCACCCTTCTCATTGAGAGAAAACAGCCGGATTGTATCATCACGAGCGGCAAAGACAATTACATCCTCAGACGAATGAGTCAATTGAATCTTCCTGGCTGCACAATCAAGATGCGCCTTGTGCTTAGAAAGCCAATCCATTTCGAGAATAAGATCAATATCCGAATTTCTAAGAACCACCGGAGAAGAAAGAAACTTGTAGTCGCCCAACGTGATAGAGATATCGGGAGCAACCAGACTAGAAGTCAAAAGCTTGCCGGGAGAAACAACTTGCATGACTTTGGGCATGACCTCAGTATCAACATTGTGCTTCGATGCAAAAGGGCATGACAAGAAAGAATGCGATGCACCAGTATCAAAAAGTACTTTTGCAGGAACATCGTTAACAGGAAGGTTACCCATGATGACATCTGACGAGTCCTCTGCCTGAGCTGCATTCATCAAGTTGACCTTGGCGTGCTTGGGGTTATGCTTGACCATAGCTGTACTTGCCGATCTCACAGGAGGAGGAGGAGGGAGACGCCTCTGGTTGAAGCACTTGTTGGCATAGTGACCCTTCTGTTGGCACTTGTTGCACATGACCTCTGAAAGCGGATGGTGATACGGAGCACTCGATCTTGGAGCTTGAGACAAAGTCTTGTTCTAAAAGCTAGGGTTGGGTGGGTGGGAAGATCCACTGCCACCTGTGCTCTTCTGGTACGGCTGACGGAACGGAGGAGGAGGAAGCCAATACTTCTGCTGCTTGGCCACTTGAGTAGAGGAAGAAGGAGTAACATCTCTGACTCGCTTCTTGGAAGCATCACACCTCAGTTGAGCAGCCTCTTGCTTCAATGCCATGTTGTAGAACTCATCATACCTCAAGGTCTCAAAGAGAACAAGAGCTAGCTGGATTTATTCTCTGAGACCACCCCTGAACTGGTATATCATGCTCTTCTTGTCAGGGACGTCCTGCTTAGCAAAGCGGGCAAGCTTCTGAAACAACTTGTTGTAGTCATAGACAGACAAAGAGCCTTGCTTCAGGTTGCGGAATACCTCACGCTTGCTTTCAACCACGCTCTGAGGAATATGATGAGCTTTGAAGTCTTGACGGAATTCATCCCAGGTAATCACACGGCCTCCTCTGGAATCTTTGTACTGCTAGAACCATTCTGCAGCTTGGTCTTTGAGTTGGAAGGAAGCGAACTTGACAAAGTCCTCAGGCCTGACGTTACTGCACTCGAAATGCTTGCATAAGTCCACGAGTCAATCGTCAGCATCAGTTGCCTCAACACAATTGCTGAAGGTCTTTGGCCCGTTAGCAAGGAACTGGTTGAGTGTAGCAAAGTGATTCTGATTGTTGCCTTGGTTGCCTTGGTTCGCTTGGTTGCGCTCTTGAAGAATTTGCATGATCAACTGCGTGTTTGCATTGGTAGCGGCCATCACAGCTTGCCATGCCTCCGGAGGAGGAGGAGGTGGCGGCGGATCAGGATTTGGAGTCGTGCGCGTTGGAGGAGCCATCCTGAAGAGGTTGACATCCATTAGCACATTGACAGATAAAATTGAAGCTGAATCAAGCGGGTTGAAATTTGCAACATATAGCCTTCACATCTGAACAAAATGAATGAATGCATTCCCCTTGAAATGGTCACATATCCATAAATTGAGAAGCCACTTATAATTTAGGTAGAGGAATAATCAACAAGGTACGGAACAAGAACGAATGCTCGGTAAGATCACCCAATCTCAAACCAAATATCCGTGGAAGAAGAACTAGAGCTACAAGAATTACCACCTATGAAACTCCCGAAGCTTTCCGGCTATGCAATCAGGTGTTGGGGATACAGGGGAAGCATAATATCTCACCCAAATCTAGCAAATCCTACATCCAGTTGTATCCATCCTTCAACACATAACCGAGAAAAACTTCGGAAACCATCTACCTCAACCTTCGAAAAGCATCCGTTATACAAGTTATGGCAATACTCCTGAACTCCCACCCCAGTACTGGGTGGCATCGAGGTTATCTCACCAACAACTGCACAAAAGAGATTTTCGATGTCGGCGGACTAAACTCAGGTATTCCAGAACTGCAACGATAAAATTGTGACGACAACACCTCGGAGCTCAACTCCCCGGGACACTGCCACAACCCCTAAATGACAGGAGGCACCAAGAACAATGTTCTTGTCACAAAACCATCGGAACGATTCCAAAATACCCGTGTGATCCTAAAAAAAATTTAGTGAAATTTGAGAAGAGAAGAGTCAAAACTCTATGTCAGGATGCCTTACCAGAGCGATGAAGAGACTAGGGAGTAAAAAGAATTCATAAAATCTCCGATATATAATTCCTAAATGACTCAAAACATTTTTTTCTAGACACAACTCGGCTGCTAAAAACGATCAAGCAGTGGGGGCTCCTGAGGTCGGGGAAGGCTCTGATACCAACTTGTAATGCCCTCGATGCGGCTATATCGCCTACGTGTCGAAGCATGACTTAGAGGAATAACCGCATTGAAAGCAATGTCGCAAGTTAGGCAATCTTCACAACATCCCATGTAATATAAATAATAAAAGGGGAAGGAACATAGTTGGCTTACACTCGCCACGTCAAACAAAGTACATAAATAGCATTACATCATCCAATCACTCATGGCCCGACTACGGTGCCAAAATAAAAGATCAACCCAACATGCGACACGGTCCCGATCGCCCCAACTGGGCACCACTACTAATCATCAGGGAAAGACACAATGTAACGACGTGAGTCCTCGTCGAACTCCCACTTGAGCTCAAGCACGTCATCTGGAACGGAGTCATCTGGCCCTGCATCTGGTTTGGAAGTAATATGTGACCCACATGGACTCAACAATCTCGCACCCTCGCGATCAAGACTATTTAAGCTTATAGGTAAGGCAAGGTAATATGTGGAGCTGCAACAAGCGACTAGCATATATGGTGGCTAACCTGTTCGCAAAAGAGAGCGAGAAGAGAAGGCAAAGCACGAACGAATAACTAGAGCACAACCTGCGGCAAGCATTACTCCAACACCATGTTCACTTCCCGGACTCCGCCGAGAAGAGACCATCACGGTAACTCACACAGTTGATTCATTTTAATTAAGTTAAGGTTCAAGTTATCTACAACCGTACATTAACAAATTCCCATCTGCCCATAACCGCGGGCACGGCTTTCGAAAGTTCAAATCCCTGCAGGGGGTCCCAACTTAGCCCATGACAAGCTCTCACGGCCAACGAAGGATATACCTTCTCCCGAGACATTCCGATCAGACTCGGTATCCCGGTTCTACAAGACAACCCGACAAGTTAAAACCAATCCAGCAACACCACCCGAATGTGCCGACAAATCCCGATAGGAGCTGCACATATCTCGTTCTTAGGGCACACTCAGATGAGACATCCTACGAGTAAAACCAAACCTCAAGTTGCCTCGAGGTGGCCCCGCAGTCTACTCGGTCGGACCAACACTCAGAGTAGCACTGGCCCGGGGGGGTTTAAATAAGATGACCCTCGGGCTCCGGAAACCCAAGGGGAAAAGAGGCTAGGTGGCAAATGGTAAAACCAAGGTTGGGCATTGCTGGAGAAGTTTTATTCAAGGCGATTTTCAATGGGTTCCCATTATTACCCAACCGCGTAAGGAAAGCAAAATCCGGGAACATAACACCGATATGACGGAAACTAGGGCGGCAAGAGTGGAACAAAACACTAGGCGAGAGGCCGAGCCTTCCACCCTTTACCAAGTATATAGATGCATTAAGATAACAAGATAATATAGTGATATCCCAACAAGTAAATAATGTTCCAACAAGGAACGGTCTCCAATCTTCACCTGCAACTAGCAACGCTATAAGAGGGGCTGAGCAAAGCGGTAACATAGCCAATCAACGGTTTGCTAGGACATGGTGGGTTAGAGGTTTGACATGGCAATTTGGGAGGCATGATAAGCAAGTGGTAGGCATCGTAGCATAGGCATAGCAAAAGAGCGAGCATCTAGCAAAGCAAAGATAGAAGTGATTTCGAGGGTATGATCATCTTGCCTGCAAAGTTGTCCGAGTTGACTGGATCCTCAAAAGCAAACTCAACGGGCTCCTCGTTAGCGAACTCGTCTCCCGGCTCTACCCAAACAAGACAAACAAGAAAAAAGGACACAATCAACCACGTGCAAAGCTCAAACAACATGATGCAAACATGGTATGCTGTGCGGATGCGATATGTGATGCATATGCAAGATTTGATAAGGAAAGATTGACCCTGGACTCAACTTGGAAATCCAAGTGTGCCACTGGAAAGGTGAGATGATTTCGCTTGAAAACGATATAAAGATCACCGGAGGAGACACGGTTTGGAAATGGCAAGCAAAACAAATATGGCACCGGTCTGCGATATACAGCAAGTAGCCATCTAAATGCAACAAGCTAAACATGCTACAGCACCCAAACATGGCAACAAAATACATGGCAGGGATCCATTCATGAAGCTTAACAAAAGATGAACACTGAGCTATGGTCAATTCATCCATTAACAGGTTCAAACAAGCATGGCAAAAGTGCAGTTGGTAAACAGATTTCAGACTTGGTGAAATTAACTGAAAGGATCGATATGGTTGACTAGAGGGGGGTGAATAGGCAACTAACAATTTTTAGCTTTTCCTTAACAATTTAAACTTTGCATCAAGTAGGTTGTCTAGATATGCAACTAGGTGAATACCCTTCAAGGCCTTGTGGGCCTTGTCAAGTATATCAAACTCCTCTTTGAGTCTAGCAAGATCAACCCCGAGTTGGCCTTCTCGGAATTTAGCACACGAGAAACAATGAGGTCATGATCATAATATTTCTTTAACTTAGCATGATCAACGTTGTGTGACTCCTCAAGAGCCAAACGAAGACCACGCTCTTCCTCAAGAGAATTGGAAAGATCCGAGATCTCATCGGCATAGTCACGACTATGCCCTTCTATCTTAGAGATGGTGTCCTCGTGAGCCTCGATCATGTCATTGGCTTCACCAAGTTGTTCCAAGAGAGCAACAAAGTGCTTCTTGGAGTTTCCCTTGAGTTTGCCCATAAAGGCCTCAAACTCGTTAGCCTCCACATTAGCTCCCTCAAGTTCATTAATGCAATCCGTCGGGGAAGGATGATTAATGATGGTAGTTTTGATGTTGGAGGTTACCTTGTTGGTGGCTTTAGCCATGAGGCACTTGGCGGTGATGCTCTCATTGGGTGAGTCGAAGAGAGACACCCGTGACGTTGTTGCAATGGCAACGGAGGCCATGGCAACCGAGTCATCATCTTCATCATCGTCATCATCCTCATTGTACTCTTCTTGCACAACCAAAGCCTTGGGAGGAGTCTTCTTGGAGAAGTTGTTCTTGTTGGGGAACGACTTGGCCTTGTCCTTTCGGATGAGCTTGCCACCATTGTCTTCCCTCTTCTCATACGGGCATTCCGCAAAGAAATGACCCACGTTGCCGCAATTGTAGCAAGTCCTTACACGTTGCTTGCCCCTTGTACCAATCGAGTTGTTTTTGCTAAAGTTTGGCCTCGAGTTTTTCTTGCTCCAAAATTGCCTTGAAGCAAGTGCCATGTGTTCATGATATGCATACTTCGTATCTTCGGGGTTGCTCTCCTCTTCTTCCTTTTCTTCGTCTTCCACGATGAGCTTGGCCTTCAATGCAAGGTTAGGCTTCTTTGCCCATTGAGAATGGAGCACCGCATTGTCGGCGGTCTTGTCCAAAATGTTCATGGCCACAAACTCATCCAACACTTCGCTTGAGGTCAAAGTGTGGAAGTCCGGTCTTTGACAAATGACGGAGGACATGGCCTTGTGATAGGGCATCATTGCCTTGAGGAATTTGCGCTTGATCCAATTGTCATCCGTGTCCTTGCTCCCGTGATCTCGTAGTGAGACCGTGAGTTTGGTTACTCTCCGATAGAGCTCATGAGGTTCTTCATCTTCCTTCATTGCAAACTCATCGGCCTCATCTTGTACCACTTCATAGTTGGAGCGTTGAATGCTTGCGCTTCCCCGGTAGAGAGACACGACACAATGCCATGCATCTTTGGCCAAAGCGAAAGGACGAAGATGAGGTAGGTCTTCGGTTGGAATTGCATCTTGAATGACGAAGAGAGCATTCTCATTGAATTGATTGTCCGCGGCTTCTCGAGGAGTGAAGTTGCTTGGATCATGTGGATAGAAACCTTCTTCAATGATTCTCCAAAGGTTAGTGTTCACATGATTTAAATGACGTTTAAAGCGGTAAACCCAAGAATCAAAATCCTCATTTTTCACAATCTTAGGGGGAGGACCGGCATGATTCAAATGAGTGAAAGGAACCGGTCCACCATAAACAAGTGGTGGTTCCACATGGGCAAAGATGCCGGTGCCATTCTTGCCACTAGAAGAAGGAGCCTTTTCACTACTAGCTTCCCCCTTGTCGGGGATAGCATCCGTCACCTTTTTGGCGGGATCACCCACTTTCAACGGTGCGGTGGATAGTTTAAGCCCCTCAAGAAATTTAGTAAACATGCTTTCGACTTCGGTCGTCATGGAGGTTTTCAATGTCTTCAAGGCCACATTGAACTCCTCACGAGAGACCGAAGTTCCCCCATCTCCCGTAGACGAGATCGGATTCACACCGGAGTGTTCCTCCACACCGTCTACAGTATCAACCATACTCTTTGGACGGTAAAGTCCTTAATAAAGAGACGAGGCTCTGATACCAATTGAAAGGATCGATATGGTTGACTAGAGGGGGGTGAATAGGCAACTAACAATTTTTAGCTTTTCTTTAACAATTTAAACTTTGCATCAAAGTAGGTTGTCTAGATATGCAACTAGGTGAGCAACCTATATGATACAACGAGGATAGGTACACAAGCAAGCAAGAGATATGAAACAAGTAAGCTTGCTCAAATAAAGGCATGAGATAACCAAGAGTGGAGACGGTGGAGACGAGGATGTGTTGCCGAAGTTCCTTCCCTTTGAGAGGAAGTACGTCTCCGTTGGAGCGGTGTGGAGGCACAATGCTCCCCAAGAAGCCACTAGGGCCACCGTATTCTCCTCACGCCCTCACACAATGCGAGATGCCGTGATTCCACTATTGGTGCCCTTGAAGGCGGCGACCGAACCTTTACAAACAAGGTTGGGGCTCTCTCCACAACTTAATTGGAGGCTCCAAACAAAAACCAAGAAGCTTCAGCATAATGGAATGTGGCTCCGAGGTGACCTCAACCGTCTAGGGTGCTCAAACACCCAAGAGTAACAAAATCCACACAAGAAAGTATGGGGGAAGCAAATATCCTTTGGTGGAAGTGTAGATCTAGGTCTCCTCCTTCAATCCCTAGCAAATCAACAAGTTTGAGTGGCTAGAGAGAGAGATCGGGCAAGAGAGCTTGAAGGGCATTAATGGTGGAGTGAGAGAGGTCAAAGGTGGGAGTGGTAGGTGGGAGAAGCCCCCTTAAATAGTCACCCCACATTTCCAACCGTTACTGCGTTTTTTGCACTGCAGCGGTACAACCGGTCCTCGTCCCGGTACAACCGGGACTCACGGTGTAACTGCAGAACCCTACCAAGCGGTACAACCGGACAGGCGGGCGGTAGTACCGGCTAAGAAAAATAACCGGACTAACCGCCTGGCTACCGCACAACCACCGCATCAAAACAGGAGCTTGACCGGTACTTGGGCGGTGCCTGGCCGGAACAACCGCATGGCCTTGAGCTCTTGGGCGGCTAAGTACTGAGCGGAAGAACCGCTCGGACCACCGGTGGTACCGGTCATCGTGGAACGACCGGACCAACCGGGCCACTACCGCCCAAG
Organism: Triticum aestivum; assembly: GCF_018294505.1. NCBI lineage: Eukaryota > Viridiplantae > Streptophyta > Magnoliopsida > Poales > Poaceae > Triticum > Triticum aestivum. Next base: position 154,157,989 of record NC_057812.1, read on the forward strand.
AACCGCATCAAACCAGAAGCGAGAGCGGTACTTGAGCGGTGCATGGACGGAACCACCGCCCCAGCTGTTGCAGAGCATGGTGGCGGTACCACCGCCCGGAGGCAGCGGTACAACCGCTCGAGCAAAGCTGGTGAGCGACAAGACCCAGCGGTACAACCGCTCCAGAGAGCGGTACAACCGCTGGGCAGAAACAGTGAGCAGAAAAGAGGGGAAGAGGCAAGGAAAACTCTCTCTCCCACACACACCTGAGGAAGGCAAAGAGAGGGTGAGAAAAGTGTACGTGAACTGATTCCCCCAGAGCTTCCTAATGAGGATTCCCTCTTGATAGTACGGGTACTCTACGACCAAAGAAAATAAAAGCGTGGAGGACACGTCTTCGATCTTTTCCTTCGAGAGGCAATAGCAATCCGATGTAAGCCTAAGCATCGAGAACCTGAAACATATAGCACACGATTAGACCACAAAGGGTTGTCATCATCATCCAAAACATAAAGTAGGGAAATGCCCTTTCAATCTCCCCCTTTTTGGTGGATGATGACAACAACACGATTTGCAAGAGATAAGTCAATGAAATCTAGACGGAACTCCCCCTGAATGTGTGCCCCAACAAGTACTAGCTGATAGAAAGCATGGGCACACTTTCAGGACTAGACTCCCCCTAGATTTTATAGACTCATCACTCTGAGCTCAAAAGGATAGACAATAAATACTTAGAGGCAATAATAACGATAATGACCTACGAACGGAAAGGTAAACGGAGTAACAAGTCTCACACACAGCACGGAACGAAACAGGTCCACAACCAAACACAAAACACGAGAAAAACCCAAGCAAATCCCCGAGACCTATAGAACCCTCTCCCCCTTTGGCATCAAGACACCAAAAAGGAAAAGAGCGAAGCTAGCGACCCAAAGCTCAGGCGTCCTCCTCTGACTCCTCGGTTGCATCTGGATCTTCATCATCAGAGTCGTCATCGTCGTCGTGATCAGATTCTTCCATGGCATTGTCAGCTGCTGCAAACGAGGATGATGGCTGGGGAGGGGCTTCATCATCAGTCCAGGTGCTATGGGTAGAGATCCAACGCTCCTCTGGGGTGATGCTCTTCTCAGAGCCACTCTGAACCTGCATGTTGAGGTGCTTCATCATTGCAATTTGGCGACGCCGTGCAAGCTTCTCATTGACATGTGCCTCATACATCTTCTTCTGGATGTCAGCCTGGAGACAAAAGGTCTTCTTCACCTTGGCAGTAAGTTTGGCCACCCACGAAGGCTGGGCCCCTGGCTCCAGCTCAAAGTCCTCATCGTCAGAAGTAGCATAGACATCCTCAGGAGCATGTTCAGGGAAGCGAGGCTCGGCATGCTTCTTCTTCTTAAGGAGCTTGACCTCATGAACAGTGAGGTTGTCTGGAGAAGTGAGGAGCTCTCCAGGACGACGAACAGCCCACACAGAGTTCAGAAAGCACATGACAAACGGAGCGTAGATTGGGACTTTACGGTAGATGACCATGTTGTACATCTCATGCCACAGCCAATTTGACACATCAAACGTTGCCCCTGTCCCCACCATGGTCTTCATAGCAACCATCAAATCAACCAGATAGCCATGAATCTCATCTTGATTGCCCACCTTGGGCAAGAGCACATTGCGGAACACTCGGTGCATGATGTCATAGACCTTCTCCAAATCCTTGGATTCTCCAATAATCCCACGGCCCCGAATGTACAGAGGGGCAAGCTTCTCCTTAGGCATGGACTCAGGAAAATCATGAGGGCGAATGCCACCCCTTCCTTCCAGACCGGTATCCTCGTACCCAATAGCATTGCAGAAAGCCCTCCAGGGAACGTGAAACAATTCATCGCGACACATGAAGGTGAGAGTGCGCGCATCATCTTCCCCAAAATGAACCGTGGCATAGAACTAATGGATGAGTTGAACATCAAAGTCACAGTTGACTAACATGATCTTGACAAGATCAAACTCCTCGCAGAGAGCACCAAAATACTCCATGTTGTTTCTCCAATGATCAAAATCAATTGTCCACTACTTGGCATATCTATTCTTGTTGTGCTCAAAGAGTTCATGAACAATCCGCACTTGCATCTCATTCCGGAACTGAACAGTGGTCCAACGGGGAGCAATGGGAACCTCATACGGATTCTTTGAGCGGAAGGCTTCCCAATCCTTGGCTTTCCAACGATGCAACGGCATAACCACACGTTGCTTAGCAGCTGCAGACTTTTCACGGCGAGTGGGCTTGGTGGGAATCACAACTTCTTCTTCATCATCAGACACAACCGGGCGCAAGGTCCTTCGTGCCCTCTTCTTGGTCTTGCGAGGAGCAGAGCGAGAACTAGAGCCACCTGAACACACACACGAAAAGAACACACAAAAACCCAACAAGGATGAGAGGATTGCACCCACTAGCAGAAAAGGAACAAGTTGCAACAACAGAGAAGATAGAACAGTGCTTAGTGGTTGATATACTCCGGTTGTACCGGATCTTCCGCCGGTAGTACCGCTCCAGCGGTTGTACCGCCCGTAGGGGCGGTAGAACCGCTGACAGTGGCACTACCAGGGAAGATAGATCTAACCGAGGCATACGAATCACACAAGTAATATTCCGAATTCTAAGTGCTGCAAACAAGACAGGAGGCTAACAAAGAACTCTTCTAAGCCATAGATCGAACACTAAACGCGGAAAGATAAGTAAAGCCCTAGACAAGGAAGAACCCTAAAAAAATCTAGAGGCAAAGAACACGAGGCATTACCACCATCCATGGGAAGAGATCGGGAGGCCTCCACGGAGAGAATCCACGGAGAGCCAAGGATCCGAAGCGCGAGACGCACTCCGGGGCAGGGGTAGAGATGGCCGGCGGCTAGGGCAAAAAAAGAGGAACGAGGACGAAGGGAAAAAGACAACCCTTCAGCCCCGTCGAGTATATATAGGCCCGTACACACGCCCCGGTAGAACCGCTTAGGGGAGCGGTTGTACCGCTCGTCTGGTACAGACCGGTGGATGGAGGCGGTACTTCCGGTGCCTGGGAGGCAGCGGTAGTACCGCACGGCATCAACCGGTAGTACCGGACGTGGGTTACCATGGGTTTGTGCGGTGGAACCGCCCAAGCACCGAACGGAGACCCTTGGGACGGCACAACCCGGTACCAGCGGTAGAACCGCTCGTGGTACCGGTTGTACCGCCCGACCACCTAAGCCCAAGCCAAGATCAAATGAGTGCAATCCGAAGGGAGGAAGAAGGGGCACAAAACAGGAGAGAAACAACACCCTAGGAGAACCTAACACAAAGAGCAAAGAGAGAAAGAGAGAAAACAACACGAGAACAACAAGGCTAACTCCAACCTCCCGAAGAGAGGACGGTGGCCGAGGCCACCTATGTTTGAGTCAATTGGTATGGCACCGCGAAGAATTATCCTTGGGTCCATGACCAAAACTCGTCTTTGAAGCACAAGTACCATCAAATATGGCTAATGTGAAAGACACAATCAATTTATGCATAATGGGGGGAGGGAGAGTTCATTGAGAGAACAACACTCCCCCTATGTCCATGCCTACACCTAAACTAGACAACAAATTGAGCGTGGTAGGGTGTGCAAGGGTTCAAGCCACATTGCTCGAATCAATGATATTTAGCTCATGCCTTAACTCGCGAAATCTTGCTTCATCTAAGGGCTTCGTGAAAATATCTGCAAGGTTGTCATGAGTGTTGACATAGTTGAGCTCGATCTCTCCTCGTCTAATGTGATCCCGGATGAAGTGATACCGGATCTCAATATGCTTCGTCTTGAAATGTTGCACCGGATTGAGAGAGATCTTGATGGCACTTTCATTGTCACACCAAAGAGGCACTTTGTCACAAGTGACACCGTAATCCTTTAAAGTTTGCCTCATCCATAGGAGTTGAGCACAACAACTACCGGCGGCAACATACTCCGCCTCAGTGGACGAGAGAGACACACAACTTTGCTTTTTGGAAGACCAACTTACCAAAGAGCAACCAAGGAATTGGCACCCTCCGGAAGTGGACTTCCTATCCACTTTGTCTCCCGCCCAATCGGAATCCGAGTACCCTACAAGCTTGAAGTTTGATCCTCTAGGGTACCATAGGCCAAAGTTTGGGGTATGAGCCAAATATCGAAAGATTCGTTTGACCGCCACATAGTGACTTTCCTTAGGTGCGGCTTGAAACCGTGCACAAATTCCCACACTCAACATGATGTCCGGTCTAGATGCACAAAGGTAAAGCAAGGATCCAATCATGGAACGATATACCTTTTGATCCACCACTTTACCATTGGGATCTAAGTCAAGTTGGCACTTGGTGGGCATTGGAGTGGAAGCCGGCTTGACGTCACTTAGCTTGAATCTCTTGAGCATGTCTTGAGTGTATTTGGATTGATTGATGAAGGTTCCTTCTCTTCTTTGCTTCACTTCGAACCCTAGAAAGAACTTCAACTCTCCCATGGAGGACATCTCGAACTTTGATGTCATGAGAGCGGCAAATTCCTCATTGAAAGCTTTGTTAGGAGAACCAAAGATAATATCATCAACATATAATTGGCACACAAACAACTCCCCTTTGACCTTCTTAGTAAAAAGAGTGGGGTCGATTAGCCCAACTTCAAAACCACGGTCTTGTAACAACTCGGTAAGGTGGTCATACCACGCACGTGGGGCTTGTTTAAGGCCATAGAGCGCCTTATCGAGTTGATACACATGATCGGGAAAGTAGGGATCCTCGAACCCGGGGGGTTGCTTGACGTAAACCAATTCATTAATGGGACCATTAAGAAAAGCACTCTTCACATCCATTTGTTGTAACTTAAAATTATGATGAGAAGCATATGCAATTAACATGCGAATGGATTCAAGACGAGCAACGGGAGCAAAGGTTTCACCGTAGTCGATACCCTCGACTTGGGAGTAGCCTTGTGCTACCAAACGAGCCTTGTTGCGAATGATAATCCCATGGGCATCTTGCTTGTTCTTGAATATCCACTTGGTTCCAATGACATTGTGGTTCCCCGTTGGCCTTGGCACCAATCTCCACACTTTGTTGCGCTCGAAGTTGTTGAGTTCTTCGTGCATGGCATTGAGCCAATCCGGATCTTCTAGCGCCTCATAGACCTTGTGGGGTTCCACACAAGAGACAAACGCGTGATGCTCACAATAATTTGCTAATTGTCTACGAGTGCTTACCCCCTTTCTTAAGCTTCCAAGCACATTCGTCATGAGATGATCCTTGGTGGAGAGCTTGGATGCAATCTTGGCGGCACGACGCTCTAATTCCTCCTCGGTGGTGAGTTGAGGAGCGGTTACTTGATCATCTTGAGCGCCGTCATGAACTTGTTCTTGATCTTGAACTTGCTCGGGGGAGAGAACTTGACCTTGGGCATCACTTGGTGTGTCAACACCGTCTTGAGTATGATCTTGCCCTTGGTCTTGTTCATGAGGTTGAGGGCCTTCACTTTGTTCTTCGGAAGCGTGTGGGCCTTGGGTTGGTGATGGCTCCACTTGAGTGGAGCATTGTCCTTCTCCTTCGGCCACAAGGGGTTCCTCAATGGGTAGGATAAAACCAACACCCATTCTTCTTATGGCTTGAGGAGGAATTTCATCACCTACATCACAAGTGCCACTTTGCTCCACTTGGGAGCCGTTATTCTCATCAAACTCCACGTTACACGTCTCCTCAATAAGTCCCGTGGATTTATTGAGGACACGGTAAGCATGAGAGTTTGTAGCATAACCAACAAATATGCCCTCATGAGCTCTAGCCTCAAATTTAGACAACCGAACACCTTTCTTGAGAATGAAACACTTACACCCGAATACCCGGAAGTACTTGAGGTTGGGCTTGTTACCGGTGAGTATCTCATATGGAGTCTTGTTCAAGCCCTTGCGGAGGTAGAGCCGATTGGATGCATGACACGCGGTGTTGATGGCTTCGGCCCAAAAGTTGTACGGAGACTTGAACTCCGCCATCATGGTCCTTGCCGCATCCATCAACGTCCGGTTCTTCCTTTCCGCAACACCGTTTTGTTGAGGGGTGTATGGTGCGGAAAATTGATGCTTGATTCCCTCATCACTAAGAAATTCATCCAAGGTGTAGTTCTTGAACTCGGTGCCGTTGTCACTTCTTATTGTCAAGATCTTTGCATTGTGTTGACGTTGTGCTTCATTTGCAAAGTCAATGACGGTTTGTTGGGTCTCGCTCTTCCTCTTGAAGAAATACACCCACGTGTACCTTGAGTAGTCATCCACAATCACCAAGCAATACTTCCTACCTCCAAGACTATCGAAGGATGGAGGCCCAAAGAGATCCATGTGAAGGAGCTCCAAAGGCCTCTTTGAATAAATGATAGTCGTGGGAGGGTGAGCCTTCTCATGTAGCTTTCCTTCGATACAGGCACTGCAAGCACGATCTTTAGCAAAACTAACATTCGTTAGTCCACGGACATGGTCCCCCTTGAGGAGACTTTGCAAAGATCTCATATTGACATGGGCTAAACGGCGATGCCAAAGCCATCCCACATCAACTTTAGCCATTAGGCATGTCGCGGTCTTAGTGGGTCGCTCCGAAAAGTTAATCACATATAGACCGTTCTCGACATGCCCAACAAAGGCTACTTTAAGAGTCTTGCTCCACAAGAGGGCCACGGTATCGATATCAAAGAAAGTGGCAAAGCCCATGATTGCAAGTTGACGAACGGAAAGTAAATTGTATGCAAGGGACTCAACAAGCATGACCTTCTCGATCGTGAGATCATGAGAGATGACCACCTTGCCAAGTCCCAATACCTTAGAAGATGAGGCGTCACCCCACTCGACATTGGTGGGCATAGATGGAACCTTGTGCACGTCCACCACCAAGTCCTTGCTTCCGGTCATATGATTTGTAGCTCCGCTATCAAGCAACCATGATCCACCACCGGAAGCAAACACCTACAAGAGATCAATGCTTGGTTTTAGGTACCCATTTTGTAATGGGTCCTTTGATGTTAGTAACAAGGGTCTTAGGAACCCAAATAGACCATTCAATGTATTCATGAAGAGAACCAACAAATTTGGCATAAACATGCCCATCACTAGCACGGCATAACACATAAGAAGGATTAAAATCGCCGGCTTTGTTGGGAGGGGTGACATTGCCCTTCTTGACATTGTTCTTCTTCTTCTCCTCGGGGGCACTCTCTCCCTCCCTCACAAAGGTTTGCATGAGAGGAGGAGGTCGTTTGGTCTTGTCATTCTTCTTCTTGTTCTTGGAGTCGGGCACGTACCCAACCCCTTCCTTGGCCACAACTCCCTTTTGGTTGATCAAGAGATCGTTGAGGTTCTTCTTGCCTTGTATGCAAGTCGCAAGACCTCTCTCAAGTTGCTCCTTCAACTTAGCATTTTCCTCAACAAGATGTATATGCTCACAACACGGGTTAGTAGCATTTGCATTATCAATTAAAACCATATGAGGAAAAGTTGCTTTCTCCTTAGTTAGCTTCACTTGGAGTTGATCATGAGACTCCTTGAGACTAGCGTGAATACCCTTCAAGGCCTTGTGGGCCTTGTCAAGTATATCAAACTCCTCTTTGAGTCTAGCAAGATCAACCCCGAGTTTGGCCTTCTCGGAATTTAGCACACGAGAAACAATGAGGTCATGATCATAATCTTTCTTTAACTTAGCATGATCAACGTTGTGTGACTCCTCAAGAGCCAAACGAAGACCACGCTCTTCCTCAAGAGCATTGGAAAGATCCGAGATCTCATCGGCATAGTCACGACTATGCCCTTCCATCTTAGAGATGGTGTCCTCGTGAGCCTCGATCATGTCATTGGCTTCACCAAGTTGTTCCAAGAGAGCAACAAAGTGCTTCTTGGATTTTCCCTTGAGTTTGCCCATAAAGGCCTCAAACTCGTTAGCCTCCACATTAGCTCCCTCAAGTTCATTAATGCAATCCGTCGGGAAGGATGATTAATGATGGTAGTTTTGATGTTGGAGGTTACCTTGTTGGTGGCTTTAGCCATGAGGCACTTGGCGGTGATGCTCTCGTTGGGTGAGTCGAAGAGAGACACCCGTGACGTTGTTGCAATGGCAACGGAGGCCATGGCAACCGACTCATCATCTTCATCATCGTCATCATCCTCATTGTACTCTTCTTGCACAACCAAAGCCTTGGGAGGAGTCTTCTTGGAGAAGTTGTTCTTGTTGGGGAACGACTTGGCCTTGTCCTTTCGGATGAGCTTGCCACCATTGTCTTCCCTCTTCTCATACGGGCATTCCGCAACGAAATGACTCACGTTGCCGCAATTGTAGCAAGTCCTTACACGTTGCTTGCCCCTTGTACCACTCGAGTTGTTTTTGCTAAAGTTTGGCCTCGAGTTTTTCTTGCTCCAAAATTGCCTTGAAGCAAGTGCCATGTGTTCATGATATGCATACTTCGTATCTTCGGGGTTGCTCTCCTCTTCTTCCTCTTCTTCGTCTTCCATGATGAGCTTGGCCTTCAATGCAAGGTTAGGCTTCTTTGCCCGTTGAGAACGGAGCACCGCATTGTCGGCGGTCTTGTCCAAAATGTTCATGGCCACAAACTCATCCAACACTTCGCTTGAGGTCAAAGTGTGGAAGTCCGGTCTTTGACGAATGACGGAGGACATGGCCTTGTGATAGGGCATCATTGCCTTGAGGAATTTGCGCTTGATCCAATTGTCATCCGTGTCCTTGCTCCCGTGATCTCGTAGTGAGACCGCGAGTTTGGTTACTCTCCGATAGAGCTCACGAGGTTCTTCATCTTCCTTCATTGCAAACTCATCGGCCTCATCTTGTACCACTTCATAGTTGGAGCGTTGAATGCTTGCGCTTCCCCGGTAGAGAGACACGACACAATGCCATGCATCTTTGGCCAAGGCGAAAGGACGAAGATGAGGTAGGTCTTCGGGTGGAATTGCATCTTGAATGATGAAGAGAGCATTCTCATTGAATTGATTGTCCGCGGCTTCTCGAGGAGTGAAGTTGCTTGGATCATGTGGATAGAAACCTTCTTCAATGATTCTCCAAAGGTTAGTGTTCACATGATTTAAATGACGTTTAAAGCGGTAAACCCAAGAATCAAAATCCTCATTTTTCACAATCTTAGGGGGAGGACCGGCATGATTCAAATGAGTGGAAGGAACCGGTCCACCATAAACAAGTGGTGGTTCCACATGGGCAAAGATGCCGGTGCCATTCTTGCCACTAGAAGAAGGAGCCTTTTCACTACTAGCTTCCCCCTTGTCGGGGATAGCATCCGTCACCTTGTTGGCGGGATCACCCACTTTCAACGGTGCGGTGGATAGTTTAAGCCCCTCAAGAAATTTAGTAAACATGCTTTCGACTTCGGTCGTCATGGAGGTTTTCAATGTCTCCAAGGCCACATTGAACTCCTCACGAGAGACCGAAGTTCCCCCATCTCCCGTAGATGAGATCGGATTCACACCGGAGTTTTCCTCCACACCGTCTACGGTATCAACCATACTCTTTGGACGGTAAAGTCCTTAATAAAGAGACGAGGCTCTGATACCAATTGAAAGGATCGATATGGTTGACTAGAGGGGGGTGAATAGGCAACTAACAATTTTTAGCTTTTCTTTAACAATTTAAACTTTGCATCAAAGTAGGTTGTCTAGATATGCAACTAGGTGAGCAACCTATATGATGCAACGAGGAAGGGTACACAAGCAAGCAAGAGATATGAAACAAGTAAGCTTGCTCAAATAAAGGCACGAGATAACCAAGAGTGGAGACGGTGGAGACGAGGATGTGTTGCCGAAGTTCCTTCCCTTTGAGAGGAAGTACGTCTCCGTTGGAGCGGTGTGGAGGCACAATGCTCCCCAAGAAGCCACTAGGGCCACCGTATTCTCCTCACGCCCTCACACAATGCGAGATGCCGTGATTCCACTATTGGTGCCCTTGAAGGCGGCGACCGAACCTTTACAAACAAGGTTGGGGCTCTCTCCACAACTTAATTGGAGGCTCCCAACAAAAACCACGAAGCTTCACCACAATGGAATGTGGCTCCGAGGTGACCTCAACCGTCTAGGGTGCTCAAACACCCAAGAGTAACAAAATCCACACAAGAAAGTATGGGGGAAGCAAATATCCTTTGGTGGAAGTGTAGATCTAGGTCTCCTCCTTCAATCCCTAGCAAATCAACAAGTTTGAGTGGCTAGAGAGAGAGATCGGGCAAGAGAGCTTGAAGGGCATTAATGGTGGAGTGAGAGAGGTCAAAGGTGGGAGTGGTAGGTGGGAGAAGCCCCCTTAAATAGTCACCCCACATTTCCAACCGTTACTGCGTTTTTTGCACTGCAGCGGTACAACCGGTCCTCGTCCCGGTACAACCGGGACTCACGGTGTAACTGCAGAACCCTACCAAGCGGTACAACCGGACAGGCGGGCGGTAGTACCGGCTAAGAAAAATAACCGGACTAACCGCCTGGCTACCGCACAACCACCGCATCAAAACAGGAGCTTGACCGGTACTTGGGCGGTGCCTGGCCGGAACAACCGCATGGCCTTGAGCTCTTGGGCGGCTAAGTACTGAGCGGAAGAACCGCTCGGACCACCGGTGGTACCGGTCATCGTGGAACGACCGGACCAACCGGGCCACTACCGCCCAAGAACCGCATCAAACCAGAAGCGAGAGCGGTACTTGAGCGGTGCATGGATGGAACCACCGCCCCAGCTGTTGCAGAGCATGGTGGCGGTACCACCGCCCGGAGGCAGCGGTACAACCGCTTGAGCAAAGCTGGTGAGCGACAAGACCCAGCGGTACAACCGCTCCAGAGAGTGGTACAACCGCTGGGCAGAAACAGTGAGCAGAAAAGAGGGGAAGAGGCAAGGAAAACTCTCTCTCCCACACACACCTGAGGAAGGCAAAGAGAGGGTGAGAAAAGTGTACGTGAACTGATTCCCCCAGAGCTTCCTAATGAGGATTCCCTCTTGATAGTACGGGTACTCTACGACCAAAGAAAATAAAAGCGTGGATGATTCGATCTTTTCCTTCGAGAGGCAATAGCAATCCGATGTAAGCCTAAGCATCGAGAACCTGAAACATATAGCACACGATTAGACCATAAAGGTTTGTCATCATCATCCAAAACATAAAGTAGGGAAATGCCCTTTCACTTGTCTGGAATTTCAGATCAGATAGCACACTTTGGAGCATGAAAACTATATGCTACAGGGCCTAAACATGGCAAAGTAAAGCATGGCATGGAACTACTCAAAGAGCTTAACAAAAGTCCCTTAGTGACCTTGAGCCAAAAGGGATCAGAAAATACAATTGCAAGCATGTGAGCATGGCAAAAACTTAACCAGATCACAGACTTAGAGAAAAACTGGAGCATGCATATCAGATATCAAGTAGGCATGTTTACGAGCTCGATACACTCACTACAGAGCAAGGCATGACAATCTAAGCATACACCCATCAAGAATACACATTATACAAGCTAGACATGGCAAGAACAATAACATAGCATGCACGGATCAACTACAACATCCCCGGCAAAATCGCTAACAAGTAGACAATATGCCCAGATTCACGAAATAGCAAAAGTAGAGCTCGATTGACTCACGCTAGGTTGCTCCATAATTGCAAACAAAGACATGGATGGATAGAGCACTACAAGATTAACAAAACATCCTTACTGATCATCCTCAAAAGAGGCAAGGATCACTAGGAAACAACATGAACATATGGCATATTGATAAGAACAGCTCAAAGACTTAGTGGAATTGCTAAGTCCCTGAAATCAGCATTAACGAATGCACTACTTTGCAAGCTTGTTCTAGTCACCACACACATCACAAAAATACATGGATAGCACCTCTGGGAAGATGGCAAAGCATATAACAAAACACATGTAGAGCTCAGGGGCATATCATGCACAGAATAATCATGGCAAAAATGACAAATAACTAATTGGAGCAGCAGATCTGACAATTAACTCAAATAGCATTCTTACAATAGCATTTCGGGCATCAATGTGAACTCAAATGAAAATGATGCAATGAGATGAAATGATGTGCTCTCTGAGACGAACATTTTGATATGCTATATGCCCAAAACGGATCTACGGATGCAAAGATATAGCATGATGAATATAGCAAAATAAATCTGGGACTTAGGAAAAATATGAGGTCAACCCTTCTCAGATCTAGGGTTCTATGCCAGCGCGCGAACCGAGGCAGACTCCGGCGATGTGGCGGCTACTCCGGCGAGGGAAGGCGAGGGGGAGGCTGGGGAAGGGCGGATCCGGCCCCTCCTCGACCAGATCCGGCGAGGGGCGGCGTCTCCGGCCACCGGGCGGTGAGGGCGGCGTGGGGCGACGGTGTAGCGGCTCCGGCGAGCTCCCGTGGCGGCGGGCGAGGTTCGGACGGCGATGGCGGCCGCGGTGGACGGCGTCGAAGTGCGGCGGCGCGGCGGGATCGGCAGCGGAGAAGAGGAGGCGCGGGGCGGCGCCTGGCGGCTGGGCCGCGGGGGCCCGATCCGGGCTCGGCGGGCCGGGGGTGGAGGGAGGCGGCGGCGACACGCGGCGCGGAGGCGGCGGCGGACGCGTCCGGCGCCGTCTGGACGTGTCCGGTGGCGGCAGAGATGATTTTTAGGGTTTCGAGAGAGTGGAACCACGAATTTCGGAGGGAGGGTATTTATAGGCATAGAGGGAGCTAGGAGTGTCCAAATAAGGTGTGGTTTTCGGCCACGCGATCGTGATCGAACACTCTAGATGATGGAGAGGGTTTTGGTGGGTTTTGGGCCAAAATGGAAGGGTGTTGGGCTGCAACACACACGAGGCCTTCTCGGTCCCTCGGTTAACCGTTGGAGCATCAAACGAAGTCCAAATGGTACGAAACTTGACAGGCGGTCTACCGGTAGTAAACCAAGGCCGCTTGGCAAGTCTCGGTCCAATCCGGAAATGTTTAACCCCCACACATGAAAGCAAGGTAGAAATGACCACCGGAGGAGAACGGAATGCCGGAATGCAAAACGGACAACGGGGAAAATGCTCGGATGCATGACATGTATGCAAATGCAATGCACATGATGACATGATATGAGATGCATGACAACAACAACAACACACGGAGACAAAAAACCGAACCCGAGAAAATAAAATAAACTTAACGCCGGAAACGGCAAGAGTTGGATTACATATTAGGTAAAACATATCCGGGGTGTTATAGTGTGTTCATCGGAGTAGTGGACGGGGGCGCCCCTTTGGTAGAACTAGCTACCTTATCTGGTTGTGTAGTAGGACCCTTATCCGACTCCGGCAGTGTATCATCGGCCCCCTTATCCTGATTCCCGGGCGCACCGCCTCCCTCGGTCGTATCCATGTCCTGTGTCCCATCCCCATCCTCGGAAACTGCAGTATCCTCGATCTCAAGCTCTAAGACATAAGTGACTCCAGCATGTGTCCATCTGACCACATCTAGTACATGCTCAACACTCACAACACTGACCAACAACTTCGCAGCGTTTTGTGCGCGAGTAAATGGCATATCAACCTTTTTCGTCTTACCAATCATACCACCCAAACTCCAAGCAATCAAAAAATGCTTTACAAATTTAGGTGGCACGCCATAGAAACGAACCCACACCTTCTCCAAAGGTGTACCCTCAGATTCTTCCTGCTTCCACTCGTCAAAAGCGATCACAATGTTTGTGCTTGTAACTCTGCATAAACCCCACTTAAGAAAATGCATCTGTTCCTGTTTAGTGAGAAAGTCCACCTTATAAGTCTGACCTTCTAACTTCTCCAGATGCCACTGATAATTACCTGGCACTAAGTCACATAGCTGTCTCACAATCTGAGCCTCGGTCAACTGTCCATTAGTAACTCTGATTACTGCCAGGAAGGAACTCTCAACCATATGCGGTAGAGGGTCCACCTCTGGTGTCTCAAAGAACATCAACTCCTTACAGCAGACCCCAAAAATGTTAATACCAGGCTTTGGACCGAAGAGGAGAGGGCAGTCCCCAGTCACATGCTGGGAGCGGAAGCAATAGTCATAAAGCTCATTCATACACTCTGCCACGAAATGACCCGGTTCACCACATCTATAGCAAGGCAACTTTTTCTTCTTAATCGCCCACTTAGAGAGTTTTTCTCCCTCCGCTTTCTCCGACCCTTTGTCAGACGTACCCTCCCTAGATTTGGTCCCTCCAGAAGTCACCGGAACCTGCACTGCTGCCAAAGCCCAAACCGCGTCAACTGCCGCCGCGGGTAGCGTGGATGGATCTCCCACCTCAGTCGCTCCGTGCTCGAGCTCCTCCCCTGAAGCCATATCCATAGCAGGCGGTGGTGGCGGTGGGTAATGTTGGGGCAGTGGTGGACGTCTCCCTCTCCCACCGCGACGATATCCACCTCGGAAGCGGGTATATGCCGTATGCATGATCCATTCTCTGAGATGGATGGGATTGCTGGTGCTGAAACTGGGTGAGGAAGACATGTTTTCTCAATTATAATTGTCTTTTGTGAATGAGCGCAACTAAATGCATTTTTTGTTAGACTTTTCCTTAACAAACTGAGCATTATCTTCGGCCGAGTGTGATGTGATGACTCTCACCTGGTTATGCTCTACGGGTGAGTTGAACTCATCTGATCTACCACTGTCTAGGATGGTTATGAACGTCTTTAACATAATATTTATATTTCTACATAGATGACCTTATCTTTATTTTTGGGTTAATTGATACTATGAGTTACTAACAATAACTGGTCCTAATGTTATAGTTATATAATCCCTTCGTTCCTAAATATAAGTCTTTTTAGAGATTTCACTATAGAGACTACATTCAAATGTATATAGACCCTTTTTAGAATATAGGTTCACTCAGTTTGCTTCGTATGTAGTCTATAGTGAAATCTCTTAAAAGACTTATATTTAGGAACGGAAGAAGTACATGAACTTTTATCACTAACTCAAATCGCTCTTGCCTACTAACATGCACTCATGTTTAGGCTAGGTTCTATCTCTTTTTTGATAAATGGCGTTTTTGTTAACTCAAAATGTAGCATCAAGCGGATACCTGAATTCGGAATCATGCATGATATTCGAGATGGGAGCCTACGCTGCCAAAGCAATCTATCATTTTCTCTCCATCGAGTAATCTTTGTTGTCTCTCTATCCTTTCTCTATTTTCCTTTACCTTCTAACTCTTGCTAATCCACTATTGGACAGTGGCAGCAACATGCAGTAGCTAATGGTGAGTGTGAGACTGAAGGTCAGCTGAGATGCTGGACGGAGGGAGAAGAAGGTGTGGGAATGATGCGGTGGACGAAGGAACAGGATGGCGCCGGCTAGCGAAGGGGGCAGATGGTGAGCAGGGGGGCCACGACAACCACTTGAGGAGGTCAGGGCAGTGGAAGAATAAGGAGTGGGTGACTCCGGTGAGATGTGACTCGAGCGGGTGTTGGTGATGTGGCAATGACCGATGAGAAGATCCTCTCGGTGAGCCCTCTCCCTCTCGTTTGACTATATAATTTGGTATAAGGTCATGACTAATAAAGACTGTATTTGGTGAACACATTTAGTTTTGTCAAGAAACATTGAGTAGTTTGTTTGTTTTCAATTCTGTTCATTATGGCGAATTGATTAGGTTGATTTAGTTGATTACATGGAGGACGAATAGGTGCTCAGCAGATAGAAAACGTTTAGTTGATCATGGTTTGGTCCAATGCACTGCTCATTTCCCATATCACTTCATTTTTATAGTACTTGTAGAGGAGATTTGGCATGGAAACCGTCCAAGTAAAAGAAATATGGAAAGCTAGCTCACCTTTCTAATTTCATTTCTGGGTTACTCCTGTTGTTGTTAGAGCATCTCTAGCAGATCCCACAAATCGGGCCATCCGCTATAATAACCATTGGTTTGCGGGATCCATCTCATATCCCCGGCCAGAACAGATGCTTCAAATCGGGCCGTTCCGGAAAAAAAATTGTGGGATCCGCATCCGCGAGCCCAATTCCTTTATATGTGCGGGAATCCATCCGATTTTGCCGGGTCCCCTTTCAGTTGGTGCGAAGCAACTTCCGGCAACTTTACTTCCCGCCTCCCGCCCCAAATATTTTTTGAAAATTTGAAAAATAAATAAATTCAGAAAAATTATTAAAATTGTGAATAATTATTAAAATTATGAACATTTTTTAAAATCATAAAATATGTTAAAAGATAAGAAAAGGAAAAAAGGCAGGATATGCGAAACAACAAAAAAAACAGAGAATAAACAGGGAAGAAAACAAACAGAAACCCCGGTTCTGAGAACCTTCTAGAAAGTTCCAAGAACCGCTGCAAAACGTTAAGTTATATAGAGATAATTGCATCTATCATCCTAATACTTGCTGCCTTGTACCAAAACAGTCTTCATATTTTAAAAGTTTTCAGTACGTTCTTTATACCTGTGTGTGTAGGCGCTGCATACCAAAGGCTCCCGCGGCACAGCGATTAGCCGCCAGGTGCGAGTCCTACCACGGCTCGCCTGCAGGGAGCAGATATTGGGCCGTCCCAGTAACCGCGTCCTGCAGAGCTGATGGCATACCAAGGCTACCTGTTTTTTTTTACTTTTGTCTATACTTAGAAATATTGTGAATATATATTACAAATAAAACTTTGTATATGAAAAAAAGTAAAATTAGTATAGAAAAATGTTTCGAATGTATGCAAAAAATTTACCATGTGAATAACTAAAGTAGAAATATTAATCATGTGTATGGAAAATGTTAATCATGTGTACGAAAAACGTTGACAATTAAAAAAATGTCAAATGTTTAAAAAATTATGTGACATTAAAAAAATGTTTATACATTGTAAAAAATAAGTTTGTGTAATAAAAAATGATCTTACAATAAAAAAATGCAAGTTACATTTAAGCAATGTACACAAGTTTGAAAAATGTGTTCGCGGCATTTGCAAAAAAAAATGTACAATGTAAAATAAGTTTTGCATAGTTCAGAAAAATATTTTTATCATTAAAAAGTTCCAACATGTAGTTAAAGAATGTTTGACATGTGTTCCAAAAATATTCAAGACATGTTATCGTAAAAATGTTAGATATGCATTAGAAAAATGTGAAACTTTTTTAAAACAAATTGTATAGTAAAAATGTAGAACATGTATGAAAAAGAATAGACATCAAAACATATACTGAATTTTTTGAATTATGTATTTAGAAAATGTTAATCATGTGTAAAAACATTTTCTAGTGCGTACCGAAAATGTGCAATGCGTATGAAAAATGTAGACATGTGTTGAAAAAAAGAGGTAAAAACCAAAGAAAATCGATGAACACCGAAGAAAGAAAGAAAATCTTGAAAAAAAAAGTAATACTAGAGAAAAATAAACAAAAAGAAAAAAGGGAAAAAGGAATAGAACCGAACAAAAGACCAAAAACAAAGATAAAAAGAAAAGGGAAAAGGAAAACCAAAAAAATCCATAGAAAACATGAGGAAAAGTGGGCTACAAACAGTAGAAAAGCCAAGATAAAAAAAACAGAAAACAAACTCACACCGTGCTATAGTGTTTGGTTAGCCCGCTATTGCCAGCCGGTAAGTGATTCCTATTGGGAATCAATATGGTTCCCTAAAAAAAAGAATTAGGAATCGATACACGGGAGCATAACCCTGGTGAGGGACCCCTGCCCCCTCGGAGCCCAAATTTACAATAGCAATTTTGAGCCTCTTGCAGGTCGGCACACATGATTTGGTCAGTGTTTCACCCCCAAAAAGTGAATAGTTGCATTTTTATTCAATTGGATTATCTACAAGTTTATACGATAGCATTTAACATGATGGTAACAAGCCAACAAAAACGTGCCTTGTTTATTATGACTAATGGTTCTATTCATATATTTGTAGTGCGAAACCATACCACATAACCGCACAATATATATTGCTTATTATGACCCGTGATGTGTCACACGAGTGGTAACTTGTAATCAATTTTAAAGTATTTTATTCATTTTAAATATAGTGTACATTAGTTTTAATGCAGATCAAAATTTTGCAACTTTGCTCAAATTGATGGAGAAAATTGACATACCATATCAATAAAATTGTTGTTTGCAAACGAAACCTATCTCATATGGTTAGTTTTTTTTTTTTGCGGAAACAACCCACCAAAGTTCAACTATGAGATTTGGCACTGATGTTTGCATTTTTCTTGATTTATTTATGGATTTCCGGCGATATTCGTTCAGTTGGAGGAGACAGTTACGTCAACTATGAAGGCGTCTGTGGTGACTTCGTCGATCTTAAGATGATGTGCCGGCTCAGTCTCTCCAAGATGATTATAGAGATAGGGTGTGTATGCTCGCGTTTATAGGGGTGAGTGCACGTGCGCATATATGAGCGTCTCAACTGAGTTAAAAGAAATACTATTGTTGGACCTATCACATACTCCCTCCTGTTCCTTTTACTCCGCATATTAGATTTATGTCAAGTCAAATTTTACAAAATTTAACCAAATTTATATTAAAAAAATACTAACGTTAACAATACCTAATATATATAAGGGATTATGAAACTATATTTCATAATAAATCTAACAATGTCGATTTGACATTGTAAATATTGAATTTTTTTTCTGTAAGTGTCAACAAAGTAGAGACAGGGGGCGAGCAGGGGCTAGACCCCCCTCCCCCCTAAAAAAGCGATCGGCTCCCCTCAATGTCTCACGGGCTGTAGTAGGCCCAATTCTTTTCACACAGGATTCTGCAGAATCAAGATTTTGGAAAATTCTCCTAGAATCTGTTGCCGAGTTCTTTTCTGGAATTGTAGGTTGAGATTCTGGAAAGAGTTGTGTGTTGAAATGTCTGTAGTACCCTTAGACAAAAAATGTTTGATGAATTTATTAACACCTTGTTGTTTCTAACAGTATCTAGTTGAATATGAGTACGAAAGTGATTTCCGAATGTCATAAAAAGTGCTAAATATTACATTTAGAATGGATTTAAAGATTTGTTCATTACAAAAGCGGATGAACTAAAAAAAGGATAATCTCAAGGTACGAGACTAGCAGCAATCGCCTCGCGTACTGCGTTCATGGTACCATCATCTTCTGGTGGTAGAGCATTGGCACCTATAAACGGCAATGGAGGTTGCACATATGCATCATTGTCGAACTTGTCAAAATGCTCATCACGTAACTTGCTATCATGAATCCAATTATGGAGACACATGCATGCAGTGACAATCATCTTTTGGGTCTTCGGTTTGTACCGAGGTATGCCTCCATCTCCAAGAATTCGCCATTTCATCTTGAGAACACCAAATGTTCTTTCGATGACATTTCGCAATGAAGAATGTCGATGGTTGAATGTCTCATATCTCCCAACTGGTGGGTGTTGTTGGAAATCTGGTACATGGTATCGTTGCCCTTTGTATGGAGATAGATATCCAACCCTGTTTGGATATCCGGAGTCGACAAGATAATATTTATCTACAGTACGACATCAACAAAAGAAATTAGAAATTTACAACATACCATCCTGTATATAACAATATGGATACATGCGAGATGTTACCTATGGGGGGTTGTGGAAAGTGATCATAACGAACTATGGCATCGCTCCATACATTTTCACCTGTATAACCTTTTCTATTCCTGTGTTGGGGCTCCAACTCCTTTGGCACAATCACCTTAATGTGTGTTCCATCAATGGCTCCAATAGCATGTTGAAAGTGAGGCCAAAACTTTGTTTTTCTAAGTATCGGGTGTGGTTCAGAGAAAGTTGAATCAATTGGTCTTATGTAATCACCGGCCATGCGGTCTACACACTCCAAAACCTCGTGAATTTTTTTATTAATGACAGAACGACTATGTGCAAACCGATGTGCGGCATTATCAGTTGTCTGACATGTACCCACAGTCCATAGAAATTGTGCCAATGCTTCTTTGGATGAAATGTTGGAAGTTGACTCAAGCCCATACTTCTGAACTAACAGATCATGCAATGTACGAAACACTGACCTCCTCATTCTGAACATAGCATAGAAAGATTCTGCATCTTTCTCCTTCTCTTCTACCCACTGGAGGCCTGTAACAAGATGTAATTTTCTTGGTGCGTACGGCAGTGTCACACTTGACGACGCCACATCCAGAGCAAATGCAAGCATGGCCGCCTCAAATTCATTTTCTTCTTGTTTCTTTCTGGATTTATCCATCTGCCACAACAACATGCACATAGTGTAATATTAAATAGATACAACACAGTTTAGATAATAGTACATCTCCAAAGCAAATAGCTTAGTTCACAAAAGTACACCTCCAAAGCAAGTAGCTTAGCTCACAACATTACAAGTAAATAGTCTGGTAGAAAGCAATTAAAACATAGATGTTCTACTTATTATTGAGCTCCCACATCCTCTTTATCCATCCAAGCCTTGCAACAGATTCATGAGCCGTGAAAAGTGGAGAAAACATCACGATATTTCTTTTCCATGAAAAGAAATGTAGCATAGAAATGCTCATCACTTCCTGGTTTTGCACCATCCTCTTCCACCATGGCCATCATTTGTTTAATCTCTTCTCTTGTTGGATCCACACTCTCCTCTACATCTCTCTTCTCTGCATCCCTCCTCTCCCTTGCCCTTTCCTCTTCATCCCTCTTCTCCCTTGCCCTCTCCTCTACATCCCTCTTCTCCCTTGCAATCTCCTCTACATCCCTCTTATCTCTTGCACCAAAGATGTCCACCATGCGTACAAAAGCCTCATTTTTAGCATTCTCACTTGCCCACTTGTCATTCATCTTTGGACTTGGCGAATAAGGACACGCCCTCTTCTTCCCACCATTGGCTCAATTTTGAACAGGGGTAACTTGGCTTTCATGACTATCACACCCTGAGTCATCCTCCAAACTGATTCGAGAGGGATCACCTTGATACAAGGGAGTTGGCACCCTCGCATGCTCATTTGTGACACAAGTAGTATCGAAAACCTCTGACATTGTTTCCTCCTCCGCTAGTGGAGCATAGCGAAACTTGGCAGCTTCTGGATGTGCCTGTAATCACATAGCACCATAGGTTAATATCAAAACCGAAGCAACATGACTCGTTATTTAAGAAATTACACGAGAACAACAATACCTTTATCTCCAATGCCCACCACTCATTTGTAGCTGTAATAGTGTGTGTATGCTCATCTCTTCCTAAGCCAGATGCTTGTTGGATCAATGTCTTCCATGTGTTGTACTCGCTTCTACATAGACCCCACCTATTTTTGATGTATACCCAAGTGCCCAACACTAGAATTATTAGTGAAAATTATGCTTGTGGATATCTCTTTCTAGTTCTTCATTTTTGTAAATAGGCAAACAAGCTGTATTCAACAATCAATCCATCCATTCATCTATCTAACAAATCCATCCATCCATCTAACAGCATCAGCAATCTGGGTGCAAAAAATTAGCACCATCCATCCATCTAACAGCATCAGCAATCAATCCATCCATCTATCTAACAAATCCAAGTATCAATCCATCTACCTATGCAACATAAATCAATCTAGCTATCCATAGCATAAGAAAAAAGAAGAACAGATAGATGGGGAAAGAGGATGCCTCACCGTGGGTGTGGTTAGCACCTCACGTGGGCTACTTGTGGCCGTCGAGGTGCAGCGCCGGTGGCCGTCGATGTTGGCGGAGAAACGGCGAAGGGGAGGACGAGCAGCGAAGGAAGAGGGGCGACGGAGGGAGATAAGGCGGGCGGGCGGCGGCGGGAACCTGGCCGGCGGCGACAAGGGCCAGGCGGGCGGCGACGGCAAGGGCCTGGCCGGCGAGGTTGGTCCGGCGGCGGCGCAGCAACCCTAGCCGTCGCTGCTCTGGGGACTCCTTTTCCCCCCGATGCGAACAGGGGTCGAGCGGCCGCTCGCTCGTTTCCTCTGGTCCAGCGCGTGGATGGGCAGTGGCATTCCTGGTGTAATTTCGCGATGGGATAGAGGTGCTCTTCTATTTTGAAACGTTTTTACTGGTGAGACTTGCCAGAATCTCAGGATTCTGGGAAAATCAAAATTTTTGGATGCTTTTGGATTGCAGTAGGATTCTAGAAAATCCTCTTCAGATTTTTCAAGTCAAAATGAGTTACTTTGGCTCCAGATTTTCCAGACCAAAATTCTCCACAATATGCTCAAAAGAACTGGGCCGTAGTATACTCTACCGTTCATAATAGCTGCTTAATTAGTAATTAAGCCCAAAGCCAATACTTGCGTGGCGTAGTAACCGAAGCCCAAGTGGTAGCCCATCTGCCCACTTTGACCGGAAAGCCTACAAGTACTCCATCCGTTCCTCAATATAGCGCATATAGATTTTTTTTAAATCAAACTTTATCAAAAATGATCAAATTTGTAGAGAAAATCATATACATCTAGAATAGCAAATACATGTGCTTAGATACATCACAAGACATACTTTCATATTATATACATTTGATATTGTAGATATAAATAGTTTTCTCTATAAATATGGTCAAAATTTATAAAATTTGACTTTGTAAAAAATCTATATGCACTACATTATAGAACGGAGGGAATATGATATTTGTGTCGTTAGTCTAATTTTCAAGATCGATCCATCAGCTAGGGCTCCTGCCGCCGCTCGTCGTCTTGTTGCTCCTGCAGTCCAGCCGCCGGGCGCTGCCCCCGTTTGCCAGCCGCCGGGCCCTAAGAATCTATGCAGATCATGAAGAGAAGGAGGTTGCTTCCGCGGTGTTTTGCCATAGTGTTAATTCTGCCAAGGAGCCAGGCCATTGAGTCCGTTATTTGTGCGTGATCTAGGGGTCAAGTCTAAAGGTACACGAACATACAGTTCCTCTACTGCTAGTACTTTTTCGATGTACTTCCTCCGGTTCTTTTTAGCCTGCATATAAGTTTTGTTTGAAGTCAAAGTATCTTTACTTTGACCGAATTTATAGAAAAAAATATTAACATTTACGATGCCAAATCAATTTTGTTAGATTCATTACGAAATGTAGTTTCATGAGATATATATTTGGTATGGTAGATATTGATATTTTTTAATATATATTTGGTCAAGCTTTGCAAAGTTTGACTTGATCCAAATCTAATATGCAGAGTAAAAAGGACCGGGGGGAGTATTACAACATAGCAGCATAATTAACCTAATAAATCTGGTAGTAGTACTTTTCCAATGGATTAGTTTACTAAATTGATGTTTCTTTGGAAAAACCAAATAAATTAAACCTTGCTGCTAATTGATGTATCCTTCTAATTCCGATTATTTAACAAAAACTACCACAATTCATGGATCCGTGCCCATAAACTACCACTTTACTTGGTAGTTTTTAGCAAAGGATTAGAAAAAAAACTAATAGTTTTCGGCACAAATTCGTAAAGTGATAGTTTGTGGGCACGGATCCATGAATTGTGTTAGTTTTTGGTTAAATACTCCCTAATTCCCTACTTAGATTTCTTTGCAAAATTTAACCAAATTTATATTAAAAAATACTAACGCCTACGATACCAAATATATATAGGGGATTATGAAACTATATTTCATAATGAATCTAACAATGTCGATTTGACATTGTAAATGTTGATATTTTTTTTTCTATAAGTGTCATGAAAGTAGAGATAACTTTGGACAAATTTATATATACGCAGACTAATTAATGCAAAGTGTATGACATGAGCTGACTGCAGGCCGAACACGAGCCGGACTTCCGGACGAGATGCATCAAAGTGTCGGACAGCCAAACACGGACGCCACTAAGCAAAAGTCAAAAGCGGTCAGATAAATAAGCACAAACCTTGCGGAGGAGGTTTGGCACAACTCCCCCGGAAGCCGGCAGGCCACATGACGAATAAAGCACACGAATATGTTGGCAATTTGTGCAGATCAAGAGCAAGATCAGATGCCTCGCCGCAGTCCGTCCACACGTATCTGCGACTAGAGAGCGCCACCGACGTACGACGACAGCAGTAGAGGACCCCTCTTGTAGTTGTAGTGACAAACGTATCGCATCTAGATTTACTCACCGAAGAACACGTCAGAGTAGAACTTCAGCTCCCAAATAGGAGTATTTCCAGTTCTGCTGGTTGCTTTGAACTTTCAGAAACATCCAGTTCTGCTAGCTGCTTGGAACTTTCAGAAACATCAGTCCCCGAAATTGTTCCTCTTGCAGTACAAGGATTTCCCCAAAATGAAACGAGGGAAGATGATTGGACATTGGTTCAGCGGCTAATAATATAGTACTCCTAGATGAAAAAAGAGAGTCCAGGCAAGCAAAACACAACCCTGATAACTAGTAGCAATCTGTTTCTGAAACTTACAACCTATCATAGCAAAGGACACCACTCCAAAGTCTCCAAATCTTCTCTCCAGAGACTGGAACCAATGATGCTCTCATTACGACCTATCTCGTACCCTAATCGTCTGACCGACGAGCAAAAGAATCATTAACTGAACTCGGCGCACGATCAGACATGTCTCCGACTCACTATCATGGCGGACTGGCGGTCACCCCGCGACGGTCTGCAGCAGGATCTCGTTGAACGTGTCGATGGGGCCGGGCATGCACCAGTGCACGCAGTCGTTCTGCACCCGCGCGTCCGGCCCGCCGGCGAACGGGTCGCTGCGCATGTACGGCCCCGGGTGGCCGTCCGGCCGCAGGTTGGCCAGCCTCGTCACGTCCAGCGCCGCGAACCGCAGGGGCCCGGCGCCGGCGTGGGCGGCCACCGCCTCCAGGACGGTCCTCCTCATCTCCTTCTCCGTGTAGCCCAGCCCCTTCTCGTCCTCCCTGTACGGGTGCCTCCTGGGGCACGCGCCGGCCTTGTCCCAGTCCCCCTCGAAGTGCGCCGGCGAGAACGTGGTGACCGCGACCAGCTTGCTGTCCGCGCCGTGCCGCCGGGCGACCTCGGCGAGCGTGCGGCGCACGGCCTCCTTGAACGCGCCGAAGAAGGCCGTCTCGGTGCGGTTGAGGTCCGCGCAGTCGTGGCAGCCCACGACCCTGCCGCCGTCGTGGTAGACGCCGGGGATGAGGAACCAGTGCCCGACGGACAGCACGGCGGCGTCGATCCCGCCCAGCCGCGACATCCACCGCTCGTCGAACGAGTCGAGGAACACGTTGTTGTGCCGCACGCCGGCGTGCTCCGCCTTCTCGGCGACCCGCACCAGGAGCGGCGACCAGAAGATGGAGACGGTGGCGTTGTGCTCCCGGAAGACCCAGCGCCGGAACCTGTTCTCCTGGCCGTCCCGGTACACGAGGTCCGGGCGGGAGCGGGAGGCGAGGAGGCAGAGCAGCGACTCGCCCTGGTTGCGCGCCATGGAGTCGCCCACGAAGGCCAGGTGCCTGTTGCGGAGCCAGCGGAGGAACGCCTCCGGGGAGAAGGCGGGGAGGTCGCACCGCCGTGGCCGCCACCGCCAGTGGAGGTACCCGGTGTCCGGGCGGCCGTGCGCCATGCAGTTCTGCCCGTCCTTGATGGTGCCGCAGCTCGTGCCGTCGTACAGCGGCGGGCGCGCGTCCGGCACCCACTCGCCGTCGGAGTAGTCGCACGGCGGCGACGCGGATCCTGACGCCGACACGTCTCCGCCTGCTCGGGCCAACACGACAAGGAAACATTTAGTACTGGAGTACTATCCACTACGCCAAACAATCTCCCAGGAACCCAAAATGCCGCACAAGCGGGTGAAATCACACGCCATTTCTTGCACATTTCAACCGTAAAACCACCATGGCCGCTATTTATTGAGCTTATCAAGAGCGCCTTTTATAAATACTTCTAGAACTCCAGAAAACGGCAAGAAAAAGGGGGGAAATTTATCATCGAAGCAAAACGGAATCCGCTGGAGGGAAAGCTCAATTGACGAGCTAAATCGGCCAGAGGACCACTAGGAGAAATCAAATGGAAAACCTAACACCGTACCTTGAGTTTCCCCCAATGCTTCGCCCCCTCGGCCGGGAGCGGGAGGGGGCGGGGGCAGCTGCTCCTCAAGCGCATTGACGGGCGCGTGCCTGTGCTGGGACGGCGCCGCCTCGCGCGCCTGCGGCTGCGCCAGGAGCGGCGGCTTGGGCGCGGCCAGCGGGTTGAAGAGCAGGTAGTGGAGGAGCGCGAGGGGGAGGAGGGCGTAGAGGACGTAGGAGAGGAATTGCTTCCTGGGGAGCGACAAGTGGGTGGTCTGGAGGTGGTGGCTCTGCGGGAAATTGGTGCCCATGGCTGCGCGGGGGAAGCTATGTTCGTGCACGGGGGGAGGCAGCCATGGCGGACGGGGCGGGGCACGAGTCAAGAGGAAAGGGGATCGAGGGAGATGGGAATCCTTCCTTCCTTTCCTTGGGAACACAAATGTTTTTTCTACTGGACAGAAAAGAATGTTTTTCTACGAGGTAATATCACCCTAAGTCATAGAACTTGTGTTCAATGTTCAGTTTGATGCTACAATTTTAAAAATACGGATTTATGGTCATCTAACTTGACATCGCGTGCAAATATGGTCACAAAATACGCGTGCGGACGTATCAGGG
The DNA here is from genome assembly GCF_018294505.1 of Triticum aestivum. NCBI lineage: Eukaryota > Viridiplantae > Streptophyta > Magnoliopsida > Poales > Poaceae > Triticum > Triticum aestivum. The sequence goes on from NC_057812.1 coordinate 154,184,501, forward strand.
CGTATGGCCCCACCTGTTAGTGAGTGGTGGCACTCAGCTTACTTAATTTTTGCACAAAACACCCTCACATTTTTTAACAACCACACTGTACTGCATATAGGCACGTAAATGTTTGAATTCATCATTTTGCATAATTTAAATATAAGCTGCGAGTCTATATATTTTGGATTCGTTAAACATATTTATTTAACAAACATTTTCAATGTCGGTATTAACTATTTTTCATATAATACACAAGTTCATATTTAAATGTTTTTATGTACTAATGATAGTTTTTATGTATAATATTCTTAGAACATAACTTTATTAATTACGTTTTACAAATATCTTGAAGAAATTGCAAATGCAAAATGAGCCTCAATATGTTAAAAAATAAGCCATCAGCATGATCACCTTTCGAAAGACACGCATCTTGTGGATACTGCCAAAAAGAGCCAGCCAGAGTGACAGACGGAGAAAGAACAGATTTCCATGCATAGGAGCTTGATTGATGAAATGTCACTGTATTTACTGCTATGTCAAACCATCCTGATGTGCAATTAGTATTACTTATATTGTTTTACCACTCCACATGTAAGTATTGTGTGTTTCTCAAAAGAAAAAACTTGTAAGTACTGTGTTGATGACATTATATGTTGATCTTAATGCGTCAACCTATCTGGACATGACTTCTCATCCTGCTTAAGGGAATCACTGTAGCAGTGCGCGCCTCTACATGTTTCAGGTAAGAAAAAAGAACCACTAAAATAGCTTAAATGAATCATTGTAGCAGTGCGCGCCTCTACATGTTTCAGGTAAGAAAAAAGGACCACTAAAATAGCTTAAATGGGCTGCAGATGTACATCCACTGCTCATAGATGCAAAAAAATAAATATCATTTAAGCTCTCAGTACATCTAACTTAGCTATCCATACGTTACATGCAAACAGGGGTGGCTTGTTGGTTAGAGTGGCTTCTGTGGTGAACATTGGTCGTGGGTTGGATTCCGGGCTCTCTCCCATTTTTCACTAATTTGACTTTTTCAGAAATAAAAAATATGAGAGTGTTTTGTGTAAAAATAAGTTCATCATGTGTCACCACTCACTAACAGGTGGGGCCATACACCCTGATACGTCCACATGCATATGTTGTGACCGTATTTACACGCGTTGTCAAGTTAAATGATCACAAATTCGTATTTTCAAAGTTTTAACATCAAACTGAACGTCGAGCGTAAGTTCTATGACTCCTGGTGATATTACCTCTTTTTCTACTGACCGCTGTCCCTATATTTGGGTTTGTTGTTAAATGGCTGCTTGCTGGGCTCAAATGACATGGCCCAAACAGCCCACAAGCGTACCAGTATTTTTCTTTTGACCAAAGCATAGCAGTGCTCTGAAAAAGTGTCTACTTCGCTTTGCTTCTCGACAATTGGCAAGGTTTGAGCGGGGGTTCGGTGAGACCGACTGTCCATTGGTTGGAGCACGGTGAGACGTTGGTTGGAGCTGGTGAGGGTCGGCTGGTATCTGCGTCCACATCATTCTTTTCATAAGCCAACTCTACAGCGTGATCTCAAACGGACGTTCGGATTAACCGGATTTTGTCCTTTTGGGACGTTGATGAGTTCGTCCGTATCCGGCTTGGTCAGATGGATCGTGCGTGCGCCCACCGCGCGGCCGAACCCAAATCATGTCCGGGGTGGATATAAATAAAATATATATAAAAACTAAAATGAAATAATAAAAAAGTAAATAAACGCACTAAAAAACATAAAACATATATAGGGATCGGCCACAAAACGGCCTAGTTTTCACGGCCACTTAAAAGGCTCAGTTTCATAATTAACATATAAAAAACAAAATAAAAAAACGCCTCCCGCGCGCTTCTGCCGCTCCCGTCGGTGCCGTCGTCGTCTTCACTGGCCGTTGGTGTCGTCGTCGTCGCTGACGAGATCGACGTAGGCCGGCGGCGTCCACATGTGGGCCGACGGTGCGTGGTAGACGGGGGAGGGCTGGACGGCCGGAGGTGCCTGCACCACCTCCTCCCGGGGAGACGCCTCCCGCTCCGGTGACCGCGGCGGAGTGGGGCACCAGTTCACGCCCACGCCGACGGCCATCTCCGGAGCAGTGCAGGACCAGCCCCACCCCTGGCCCAGCAGCTGCTGGAACGTGGTCGGCGGGTCCTCCTCCATCGCCTCCTCCGTGACGGCCGCCATCTGCAGCTTCGGGAAGGCGACGTCCCCGGCGGCAGAGAGGGCCATGGTCTCCTCCAGGCCGTCCCATTGTCGCTCGTCGTGCGTGTTCATGGAGTCCTCCATGACACGCTGCAGGAGACAGGCCTCCTCCTCCGTTGTCATGCGAGGAGGGGGAGGTGGCGACGGAGACGGGGAAGGCGACGGCGTGGGCGTGACGCCACGCACCCGCCTACGCCCGCGCTCTTGGGGAGCAGGCGCTGCGTGCTGCTGTCGTGGCCGCCGCGGCCCCGTCGAGGTGTCGGCGAAGAACGACGCGCGCCTGGTGTCGTGCTCGTCACAAAACCAGGTGTCCCAGAGTCCGGAGTCGGGGGCGTACCTGGGGTCGTAGAAGAGGTCGTCGGGGAGGAGGCGGCGGCGGCGCTTGATCTCCGTGTCGCGCGTACGGCCGCTCGTCGGGACCAGCGGGATCGAGACCCGGTCGGCGGAGAGATGCCAGTTATTGGGGAGATGGACGTCGCTCCAGGAGAGCGGTGTCCTTGTCTCCCAATAACGACGGCACACCGACGCGCGGATGTAATGCCGGTCGCGCTCGCCGGCGGACGTGGGCGCGATGGAGAAGGCGGGCGGCGCGGGGGCCCGACGTGGTGGGATGGCGACGCGGGCTCGCGGCGGCGTCCCGACGAGGAACCAGCCTCGTGGTCGTGCTTGCCTTTGCGGCCCATGACTGTGGGCGGCCGGACGGCGAGGTGTTGGCTAGGGTTTGGGACTGGGGCTGTCGAGTTTCGAGGAGGCCGCGGGATGGCGTGGGGCAGTGTGGACGATGATCCATCCATGCTTCTCATTTAAAGAAGGACGGCGACCGTTCGACGTGCGGATGACAGGTGGAGCCGCTCGCTCGTATGCATTAATGTGGGCGGGTAGGAGATAGGTGACCGCCTGCCACGCGGCCCCGACGCGGACGAGGCGCGCGTCCGTTTGATGTCCGTCGCGATCCAAACCCGGCGCAAGTTTGCGCTTGAAATGAATCGGCCCGGACACAAAACGGACAAAATAAGTCCGGGCTGTCGCGCGCTAGACCGCCTTCTTTGTCCGTTTTACCCTAAACAAAGAGGACCGAACACAATAGAGTTGGCCAAAAGAATGATCTGCGATGCCATGAGAGGCCAGGACTGCAAAGTGCCTGCCGGTGGTTGGACGTCGTCCACGACGTCGGCAGGGGATACAGGTTCAAAACGTCGGACCGGTGGTGTCGTGGGAGTTCGTGGGCTCTGCACCTACTCACGTAAATATTTGAACTACAGGCATCAAGGCAGGATTCACGTAAATAGAGTGAATTTCACCTTTTACCTTGTAGTTGTACATTTATGATACATATTACCCTATTTAGTGAACCTTCTATCAAAATATCAGATTTTGGAGGCATTTAACTTGGTTTTACCTAGTTTTGCATTTTCCTTGTTTATGTTATATAGGATTGGCATGTTGTGTCAATGATTCGTAAAAGAATATGTAAAGATCAGAGGGCATTATTGACGATCATGTCCAGGCTTCTCTTGTCCATATCCATTCCTCATCGTCATCACATATTTTCGGACCCCTGGCGTCATCTCTCACACCTTACGTGATGGATATGCATCAGAAAATGAGGGTCCAAAGCTTTCAAAAAGGGTATTCTAGGCGAATTTTCACTCGATGGGGTAATTAGTGTCACAAATGTAAAACTACGGGGTAAAAAGTGGAATTCACTCATGTAAATATTTCGACTTTGCCTTAAAAAACGTAAATATTTGGACCAGATACATACAGGGAGTGCCGGTTATAATATTTTGTGGTGTAGTATTTTTTGGATTTCACAACGTCGGGCCGGTCGTGGGAGCTCATGGGCTCTGCACCTGCTTAGCGGGCATCAAGGCAGGATTCACGTAAATGTTTGGACCAGATGCTTATAGCGAGTGCCGGTTATAATATTTTGTGGTGTACGGTAGTATTTTTTGAATTTCGCTACATACTGAATGCCGGGTTTTTAAGCATGGCAAATCAAAAATTTGAGATGACAAATTATGTTGTTGTGGCTCGTGAGGATGACAGTTTACTTTATCAAGCATGACAAATCAAACATTTGAGATGACAAATTATGTTGTCGTGACTCGTGAGATTGAAAGTTTTCTTTATCAATCATGCCAGATCCTTGCCACGTTTAGTTTTTTCGCCAGGAATTGTCATGTCTAAATAACTGACGTAAATTTTCTAGCATTTTTTTATTTTGTTAGGTCTTATTCGATTTAGAATTTTGTAGGATTTTCTTCCTATGAATTTTTTTCGTATGTTGAGCATTCGTTTTATACGAACAGAGGTGCAAGAGTCCCAAGGATTATGCCCATATTCTTTTTCATATGGTGTTGTCCATCACGTTTGGCGAGCTCGCGCCAGCAGAGAGATTGATCTTCGGCCCCCTCACCTTTGTCGCGAATGGGGCATGCTCATTTGACATCAACCCACCGTCCTTCCCTGACTCCACCATCTTCTTCTGGTCTCTCACATTCGTCATCAGCCGCTATGGCGATCTCCGACTCCGCGTCCACCGCCCTATCGGGCCGTAGGCGTGGTCCCATCGGAGCCGTTATCACCAATACCACCGGCCTCTATCTTAGAGGACGACGACCTCGCATCGACAAACTTCACGGCCGAAGTCCGTATTCCAGCCTCGAGTTCGGAACGTTGCACCGACCTTACAACAACCCACCAGCCCGCCCTTGTGTCATATCTGAGCTTTGCTACCCTCGCCTCACTTCCGGAAAATGGTGACGAGGATACCGTGGCTAGCATCATCTTCGTCTAGGAGAAGGAGGAAGGCGACGAGACCGGTGCAAAGCCTAAAACCGATCCCTACCACGGATGGTGACGAACCCCTATAGCCCATCTCCTGGAGCAGATTCTCATGACGACACCGGGCAGCTCAGCAGGCAGCAAATCTTCAGCACCAACCATGGCTCCAATCGTCAACAACACCAACGGATCCGCAACAACTCACGTGGTTCCACCGTCCATGGCTCCCCCAACCTCTGAGATAGTAAGTATCGCTCCATCAGCACCACGTCTTCCACACCAATTGGGCGAAACCACATCAGCTTCACCATTCTCCGTACCGGACCCCCGGGATTCATGACTCTTGGGTCCAACACCTCGAGCCTCGCGGGAACAACGATGACACCAGCTATCATCAAAGATCATAGACAAGGCGTTGTGGGTGCTGAGAACACCCTTACTAGGAATCAACCCACCTTATGAACAATGGAGACCCTCAGGCAGGCCACCGTGGCAACCCAGCTACAGCTCCAGAGAAACACAACGGAGGTCGCTGTGCGGCAGGCGCGATGAAGGGAAAACAAGACCAACTAACAGAGACGTCGGCCTCGATGCCAAACCCATTCGACCACCAACGCCCTTGCAGCCCTTGGGCGCGTGGCGGTCAACGACTTCGATGAACATGGAGATCCCTTGGGAGCGACGCCAAACCGTCACACACATAGTGCTCACATGCCCACCTCACTCTTCTTTAGCGACGACAATCCACCCTCGACCCCCGCCACCAGTGATGTCGATCCCGCCCCTCCTCCCCCAACCGGAAATCGTCCGATCCATGCGAAATTTGAAGATTAGTAGACATTCTCGAAAAAGAGATTACTAATGTTGTATACTCCCTCCGCCCGGAAATACTTGTCATCGAAATGGATAAAAATGGGTTTATCTAGAACTACAATACATCTAGATACATTCTCTTTTATTCATTTTCTTGAATTACTTAAAAAGAACATAAGGTTTTCCATTTCACCTTTCTTCCCACCACCACTTTGTGCAATCTTTCATGCATATATGATAATCAATCACCTTAATTTACGTAAACCAATTCTATTTTAATTACTTACCAAACTTGTAATCAAAATATAAGGTAAGTCACGGTCAGAATTTGATGAACATATATAAGGTAAGTCAAGGCAGGATTCACATAAGTGTTTGGACCAGATGCTTACAGGGAGTGCCGGTTATAATATTTTGTGGTGTGATATTTTTTGGATTTCACTACAAATGAAACGTCGGGTTTTTAAACATGATGAATCGAACAAATGAGATGTCAAATTATGTTGTCGCGACTTGTGAGGATGGCAATTTCCTATATCAGGCATGGCAATGTTTTTCACAAAAAAGATTCCTTGCCATGTTAAGAGCCTCTTTGATACGTAGGATTCTCAAAATACTGGAATATGAAAAATGCAGGAATAGAGTGCCATGTTCTTTTGTACCCTATAGGATTTGGAAGTGTGTTTGATAGTACAGGAGAAATAAAGGAATTCTACAAAGAGGTTTGAGTGGATGGAAATTTTCCTCCAAAACATAGTACAAATGAATCCTATGGAAAAATTCCAAAGAATTTCAATCCAACGAATCAAACGACCATCGTAAGAACAAAAAATCCTAAGGATCCAAATCCTTCAAAAATCCTACGAAAATCCTTTGTATCAAAGGAGCCCTCAGCTTTTCTGCTACGGGAGTTCGGGGAGACCGATTTTCTTCTGGTCCCACCATCTTCTTCGGGGAGTTCGGAGAGTTCATGATGGCACCAGACAGCTTAGCGAGCAGCAGATCTTCAGCACCAACCATGGCTCCAATCGTCACCAACACCAACGGATCTGCGACGACTCATGTGGTTCCACCGCCCATGGCTCCCCAGCCTCCGAGCCAGTAAGTATCGCTCGTGGTTGCAAGTCTATCGAGCCATCCACGACGTCGGCAGGGGACACAAGTTCACAACATCGGGCCGGTGGTGTCGTGGGAGCTCATGGGCTCTGCACCTGCTCGGCGGGCATCAAGGTAGGATTCACGTAAATGTTTGGACCAGATGCTTACAGGGAGTGCCGGTTATAATATTTTGTGGTGTGGTATTTTTTGGATTTCGCTCCAAACCGAATGTGGGATTTTTTTTCGAGAAAACTTTCAATCTATTCATTTTTAATCATGGCAGTACAACGAACATCAGAAATAATAAAACATTTGAGATGACAAATTATGTTGTCGTGACTCATGCGAGTGAAAGTTTTTTTATCAATCATGCCAGATCCTGGACACGTTCAGTTTTTTCGCCAGGAATTGTCATGTCAAAATAACTGACGTAAATTTTTTAGCATTTTTATATTTTGTTAGGTCTTATTCAATTTAGAATTTTGTAGGATTTTCTTCCTATGGGATTTTTTTCGTATGTTGAGCATTCGTTTTATACGAACAGAGGTGCAAGAGTACTAAGGATTATGCCCATATTCTTTTTCATACGGTGTTGTTGAAAGTGCGTTATATCGACTGGAGGGGGGTTGAATAGGCGATTTTTATGAAATTCTTTGCTGAGGAATTTGCCGGTGAGGAAATTTCTTAGCGAAGAACTACTAGCAGCGGAATAAGTACTCAACAGTAAACATAACAGAATACAAGCATAATCATCATGATGAAATAAAGACAGGCACAGAGTACAGGAAACGTAAGCACAGGATAACACAGGATGAAGACAAATAGACTAAAGAAATTGAACTGAGGAAATTGAGAAAGTCTTCAGTCAAAATCTTCAAACACAGATATGAACAAGTACACAACTCAATTATGAGGAAATGAAAGAGTTGAGGAAATGGAACCAGTGAGCTTGGTGAAGACAATGATTTGGTAGACCAGTTCCAACTGCTGTCTCAGTTGTACGTCTGATTGGAGCGGCTGAGTATTTAAACTCGAGGACACCCAGTCCCGGACACCCAGTCCTGAACACGCAGCTCAGGACACCCAGTCCTCACCGTATTCTCCTTGAACTAAGGTCACACAGACTTCGCCCAATCACTCGTGGTAAGTCTTCAGGCGACTTCCAAACCTTCACAAACTTGGTCACTCGGCGATCCACAATTTCTCTTGGATGCTCTAGACCATGACGCCTAACCGTCTGGAAGAAGCACAGTCTTCAAAGGTAACAAGCGTCGGATCCACGCAGGATCAATCTCTTCAGTGATGCTCAATCACTTGGGGTTTGTAGGTGTTTGGGTTTTGGGTTTTTCCTCACTTGATGATTTTCGCTCAAAGTCCTCGGAGAATGGGTTACTCTCAAATGACAAGTGTCAGTTTCTCTCGGAGCAGCCAACCAGCTAGTGGTTGTAGGGGGCGGCTATTTATAGCCTAGGGAACAGCCCGACATGATAAGACATAAATGTCCTTCAATGATATGACCGTTAGGTGGATAGATATTTTGGGACAGCTGGCGCATAGGACAGCAACGGTCGGAATTTTGAGTAGCAAAATCCTCATGGCTATCATGTTCCTCACTGTGTAGGCAATCCGCACTGGCGAATTCCTAACTCCTCAGTCAGGACAAATTCCTCAGAGACCAAAAGAACTTCGTCTCTATCACTGAAGAAATTGACTGAATTGTATGAGATTTCCAATGGCTTCACTCGAAGGGATTGGTACGTGTAGGATTTTGAGTTAAGCATCACATGGAAATTTTTTCTTACTATTTCCTCGACCCCCTTTAACAGTACGGTGTTTCCTATGACTCAAGAAAGAGAAAATGAAGCTACGAAAACAAAAAATCTTCACGCTTCATGTTCCTCGAACGAATACCAAGTCTTCAAGGTCACACCAATTTCTTCACTTTCAAAGTCTTCAAAAAGTCTTCAGTGATTCAAAGTCTTCAGTCGAAGAACTTCATTTTTTTGGGTCGACTTTCTCTGTAAATATCAAACTCCTCATAAGCTTATAGACCTGTGTACACCCACAAACGCATTAGTCCCTTAACCTATAAGTCTTCAATACACCAAAATCACTAAGGGGCACTAGATGCACTTACAATCTCTCCCTTTTTAGTGATTGATGACAATATATGTTAAGTTTTTAACGGGGATAAATATATGAAGTGTAACTACTGATATTAAGAAATTTGATTGCAAGATATAGAAGAAGTCCCCCTGAAGATGTGCATAGTGAGGAATTTGCTTTTGAAGCAATGCACACTTGAAGAGTTGAATCATGGAGATCTCCCTCTATATCTTGTAATTCATACACGCATTTGACATATAACAGAGAAGAATTTGAAATGCATGATGAAATATGGTGACTGATGTAATTCAACATGCGTGCAATAATATTAACGAGGAATAAGCATGCAGAAAAACATATCAAAAGTATCAGAGCACCATCGGGTTTAAGTTTACAACTCGATCCAATAAAGTCTCAGAAGAACAAGAGTTGTAACTTAACAAAAAACATCCATATAGAAAGACCCGCTTGAAGACTAACTCAAAATTCTCCCCCTTTGTCATCAAATGACCAAAAGGATCGAATATGAGGACTAACGTCCCTGAAGAATATCAAGTTGATGAAGGAGCGCCAGCGTTGTTGGGGTCGTTTGTCGTAGTAGGGCCTGCCGCAGTGTCGTCCAAATCTTCATTTTCATCAGTGTCGCGCGATGAAGAATATGAGCTGGCCACCAGAGAAGGAACCTTGACCTTCTTGAATTTCCTCGATGGAGGTGCAGACCAGTTAAAATCTTCATTGAGACCCATTTTCTTCAGATCTTCTTCACCATACAGATGTGACAGGATTGCCCAGGTGCGCCCGAAGACTTGATGGAGGTAGTAGTGATTTTTCTTCACTGCATTGTGTGTGGCAGTCATGTTGTGAAGAAGTGAACCAAACTGACGCTTAACCCATTTGTGATTTCGATCCACCTTCTAGTGAAGACTAAGCAGAAGTTCACGGCCAGTCATCACGCGCGGAGCAGTGGCTTGAGGAGTGGACTTGGGTCATTGGCAGAGTCATGTGTGGCAGAGTCATCATTGGTGGAATAAGATGCAGCTTTGCGAAACTGACCATCCAATGGACGAATGCCTTCATCTATTACAGCTGGTGCCTTGCCCTTTCCATCAACTGAGGAATATGTCTGCTTGAGGACTTCAATTAGGGGCAAGTAGCTGAGGTGATTCTGGAAATCAGCTTTGTAGTTGAGTGAAGACCTTGTCCTGAGGAATCTCATAATCCAAGGTGCATAAGGCTTCAGCTCAAATGGAGATAGTGCAACATTTGCCATAGTCCTCATGAAGAAATCGTGATAATTGACAGGAATGCCATGAACGATATTGAATACCAGATTCTTCATGATGCCAACAATTTCCTCATCAGATGAGCCGTGGCCTTTGATAGGACTGATTGTCCTCGTAAGAATACAATAGACAGTTCTGGGCACGTACAGCAATTCCTTCACGGGGAATTTGGTTCTTGGTGCTTGACCTGGCTTCAAAGGTTTCATCAGCACCTGCATGTAATGATGTGTGGGCTCAGGTTCACTATAGATGCAGCGAGCTTTTTCAAGGGGAGGACTGAGTGGTAGAGCACGAAACAATTCAGATGCTGGTGCAGTATACTGAGTGTTTTCAGACATCCAGTCCAGCACCCATGAATTCACATCTTCAGCATCTCCGGTGATGTGCAGCGTTGCATAGAATTGAAGAATCAGTTCTTCATTCCAATCGCAGATGTCAGAGCAAAAGTTTAGCAGTCCAGCGTCGTGAAGAACACTGAGGACTGGTGCGAAGCACGGCAGAGATTTCATATCCACGTGAGGAATATGCTCATGGTAGAAGATTTTCTCCTTGTTGAACAGCACTAAGAAATAGAAATTGGCTTGACTAGCAGTCCAAAAACGCCTCTTCCTAATGCGAGCAGAGTTATATGGGTTGTAATCTTCGAAGAATACGTGCTCGCCGAAGAAATCATCAGCCTTGAACTTTTTCTTGCGTGAGAATGGATCCTTTGGCTTCGGCAGAGGAGTGTTAGTGAGTTGCATCATGACCTTAGAAATCTCAATCGCAGGTTCTTCAAGCCGAGGAATTTCTGGTTCCTCCTTAGTGGCAGTCTGCGTCGTTGATTGTTCAGCAGCAGCAGTTTCTTCAGCGCTAGTGGCTGGAATTTCCTCATGGACAGATGCAGTGGGATGAGTTTCTTCAGAGCCCATTTGAACAGTTGGTGCAGGCGACTGAGGTATTTGCTGCAGCAGTGTGAACATTGGAGAGTTTGGATGCTGACTTTTCCAGAATTCATCACTGATTACGGGTGTGGAGTAGCCAACGTCCACATCTTCATCTTCCATTTCTTCAACGTCAGCCTCTTCAGCTGTAAACTGAGGCATGGGCATTCTTCATCAAAAGGAACAAGGTCCTTTGATGGCCTGGTTGAGATGGGAACAACATCAATCGGATTAGCAAATGAACTTGTCATAGGCTTCATCTCCTTCGGAGCTGAAGAATCTGAAGCAGCTGATGCTTTCCTTTTCTTCACTGCAGCACGCTCTGCAGCCTTGGTCTTCTTCACATCTGATGCAGATGGAAGGATTGGAGTTGAAGTTGGTGCAGGAGCAGCTGAGGAATTTGGTTGATTTTCTTCAGGAACAACTGATGCAGTTGCCCTGAGTTCTTCATTTTCTTCAGGCGCACCACTAGTGGGTGCCCTGGCAATTTCTTCAGTGGCTGGAATGCAGTCATCAGCCCTGGAACTCACATTTTCTTCAGCAGCCTGATTATCATCAGCGGTGCTGGCATTTTCTTTAGTAGGCTGAGCAGATGCTTTAGCCTGAGGAATTTCCTGTTGCGTTGGGGCTGCAACATTGGAAGTGAAGTTATCCGCAAGTTTCACAAAACGAACCTTGGCTCCAAGCCAATCAGCGCGATATGCGTCAAAGTTATCACTGAGTTTCTTGATCTCAGTCTGAATAGTGACAAGTTCTTCAGTTGTCATAGAGACAACGTTTTTCTTGAGATAGCACTCTTTCTTGTACTGCGCTTTCTTGATCTGCCTGGCCTTCTCAAATTTCCACTTTTCTTCTTGAATGAAGTGGGTCAGCATGTGATTTTGGCCAGAAGTCAGCTTGAAGTCAGGCATGGGAGCGTTGGGGTCCTTGTGTCAAACATCAATGTAGTCGAGGATCAACTTGGGATCCAAAAGCAGTGGCACCCCTGTTCCTTTGGCTCTAGCGGCCCTGACTTGTCTGTCTCTGATGATTTCTGCAAGTTCATCATCATCAGCTTCGTCTTCTTCAGACGGCACTTGGAAAGCGGCTTGTTTCTTTTGAGGACTTGGGCGAGGACCTCGTCCAACAGTGGCCTTTGTCTTCAGTAGTGAGGGGCCAGTTGAGGAACTTGGTGCAGCTGAGGAACTAGCTGAGACACCTGAGGCAATGGAGATGCCTGCAGTCCTTTGGCATGAGGCGAGATGCACAGGTGCTGAGGATTTAGTCGGAACAGCTGAGGGCTTAGGTGGAGGAGCTCAGGACTTTGGAGGAACAGGAACAACATGAGGAATTGGCCATGAGGGCTTTGAGGATTCTGGCCGTGAGGGTATTGCTCAGGAACTTGGCCTTGAGGGCATTTTTGGTGAAGCACTTGGCTTGCGCGCAGGCTTTTTTGATATAGTCTTCTTTGGCTTGACAGCAAAGGCCTCAGCAGAGGCAGCAGCAGCAGCAGCAAAGTCTTCATTGAATTTCCTCACTGCTTCTTTGGCTTGCTTAGCCAACTTGGCTTGGCGCTTGGCCCATTCATCAGGATAGTCCTCGTCACGCTTGAGGCTGGTGGGATCAGCGATTTGGCCAGGTGCCAATGGAGCTCTTGGGCATGGAGGATTGAGTGCGAATTTCTTCATGTACTTTGGAGTTACATACCTGTACTCCCTCCACTCTTTTGCCCATCTCCTTTCTATTTTCTGAATGCGCACCTTGCGCTCATTCTTAGTTTCCTTAGTAGGTGTGCAGTACCCAGCATATATTTCATCAGGGATCTCAAACGCTGTATTGACCTCAGGCCTCTTTCCTCCCTTCTGTGGCTTCTTACCGTCAGCCATTTTCTTTAGTTGAGGAATTTGGACAATTGAATTTTCTGAAGAAGTATGCAACTTTTCTTCGAGGAACGCCTGGACGAAGAACACGACGAACTGGAGTGAGAAGATGTGAAGTTCGTCTGTGCAGATCTTCCACGCCCTAACTTGACGGAGGAAGACGGCTACAGCGGCGGCGGAGTGAAGATTTCCGCTGTCGGCGCGAGTACGTCGGCGACGAGGTCGAGGCAGTGAAGCTCTTCCTCACCGGCGGCGATGAAGTATCGGTGGCGCTAGGGTTTAAGAAGGTCGAGCTGGAGAGAGAGGTCGAGCGGAGTAAAAGAAGTGAGGAAGGGGCGGAGGGGTATTTATAGCCACGGTGAAAAACTGCTCGCCCGAAGAAATTGGACGAACGTGCCCCTGACCCTTCTCATTCGCTTGACATGTGTCACCCACGTACTGAGAGGTGGAGATCATGTGCGATCGTGGGTGAGTGGATAAGTATAACGTGGGATGCGGGACGGTTTGAGCGGCAAAGCCGAAAATTTTGATAAGATAGATTTTAAAGTTCCGTTCGCAATTTCTTCAGCTGACAAGGACACAGTGAAGATTTTGAACGAGTTTCAAATAGAACGCACATGAAGAATTTGTGAATAGATTGGGTTGAGTATAGCATAGAGGGGGAAGGGTCCAATCACATTCACTTAGCAGAAAAACCAACTTGAAGAATTAGCAATAAGTGAATGCTGTAGAGGACATAAACTTATATATATATATATATATATATAGCCAATGAAGAAAAACGACGGAAGCAGTGAAGACAATGCAAAGTTGAAGAATATGAATAATTGAGGAATTTCAACTTTTGGTGGTGGCGTGACCCACCATATAAGAATGATGATTTCAGACACCGCGTACAATTATCGTAGGATTCTGAGAATCAAATTCTTCGTTAATTTCTTCACTCTAAGAGTGTTGTTCTTCATTGAATTGAAGAAAAATGTTTCTTCATGTGTCGCACATCTAAGTCATCAATTTTGCATAAGTGTTAGGATGAGTGTCCTTTTCAAAGAACATTCGAAGATTTTAGGATATTTAACTCACACTGCAACTTGCTAAATCTCTTCTCATCCAAGGGCTTTATAAAAATGTCAGCTAGTTGTTCTTCAGTCTTCACATGCTCAATAGAAATGTCGCCCTTCAACACATGATCATGAAGAAAATGATGATGAATCTGAATGTGCTTTGTCTTCGAGTGCTGAACTGGGTTGTGAGCAATCTTGATGGCACTCTCATTGTCACAGAAGAGAGGCACATTCTTCATGTTGACGCCGTAGTCCTTGAGAGTTTGCTTCATTCATAGCAGTTGAGCATAGCAAGAACCAGCGGCAATGTACTCAGCTTCAACAGTAGATAGTGATACACAGTTCTGTTTCTTCGAGGACCAACAGACCAAAGATCGTCCGAGGAAATGACATGTACCAGATGTTGATTTGCGGTCCACATGATCACCAGCATAGTCAGAGTCAGAATATCCAATGAGATCAAAAGCCGAGCCCTTGGGGTACCATAATCCAAGTGTTGGTGTGTGAGCTAGATATCGAAGAATATGCTTCACAGCCTTATGGTGTGATTCCTTCGGTGTAGCTTGAAATCGGACACACATGCAAACACTAAGCATTATATCTGGCCTAGATGCACATAGGTACAATAAAGAACCAATCATGGAGTGGTATACCTTATGATCGAAGTCAATATCATTTTCATCAGTGCACAGATGGCCATTTGTGGGCATAGGAATTTTGACGCCTTTGCAATCTTGCATGCCGAATTTTCTCAGTACATCCTTGAGGTATTTTTCCTGAGATATGAATATGTCATTGCGTTGTTGACGAATTTGAAGACCTAAGAAGAATTTCAACTCTCCCATCATAGACATTTGGTATTCTTCACTCATCATATAGGCAAATTCATCACTATAACGTTGGTCAGTACAACCAAAGATAATATCATCAACGTATATTTGGCACACAAACAATTCACCATCATAAGATTTAATAAAAATAGTAGGGTCGAGTGAACCGGGTTTGAAGCCTTTCATCATGAGGAATTCCTTCAAAGTATCATACCATGCCTGTGGGGCCTGCTTGAGGCCACAGAGGGCCTTGTTGAGTTTGAAGACTTTGTCAGGATTCTTTGAATCTTCAAAACCTGGGGGTTGAGCGACATATACTTCTTCCTCAAGCTTACCATTGAGGAATGCACTTTTCACATCCATTTGATATAAAGTGATATCATGATGGTTAGCATAAGCAAGTAATATGCGAATAGCCTCAAGCCTAGCAACAGATGCAAAAGTTTCATCGAAATCAATTCCTTCAATCTGTGTGTAGCCTTGAGCTACAAGCCGTGCCTTATTCCTCACCACAAGGCCATTTTCATCTTGCTTGTTGCGGTAGATCCACTTTGTGCCGATGATATTGTGCTTGCAAGGATCTCGACGTTTGACTAGTTCCCAGATATTGTTGAGCCTGAACTGATATAATTCTTCTTGCATGGCCTGAAGCCACTCAGGCTCCAGAAATGCTTCATCTACCTTAGTGGGCTCTGTAATAGAGACAAAAGCATAGTGCCCATAAAAGTTAGACAAATGTGAAGTTTTTGAGCGTGTGAGAGGACCTGGCGCTTTGATGTCATTGATCTTTTCAACTTGCACTTAGCTGGTTGTCGTCGAAGAATTTGATCAATGTTTTCTTCAGCACCATTTTCTTCGGCATTTTCTTCAGGTGCATTAGCTCGACGTTCTTCATGTTCTGAAATGAATTCTTCAGCAGATTCTTCAGTGGGAATGACATCCTCAGTAGCCTTGAACTTGATAGTTTCCTCAGGTGCTGGTTCATCTATCACAGTAGATAGGTGCTCTCTTTGCGAGCCATTAGTTTCATCGAACCGCACATCTACAGTTTGAACAACCTTATGAAGAACGTTGTTGAAGACTCTGTAGGTGTGCGAGTCCTTTCCGTAACCAAGCATAAAACCTTCATGTGCTTTCGGTGCAAATTTTGAGTTGTGATGAGGATCTCTAATCCAACATTTAGCACCGAAGACTTTGAAATAACTTACATTGGGTTTCTTATCAGTGAGGAGTTCATAGGCAGTTTTCTTGAAGAATTTGTGAAGATATACTCTGTTGATGATGTGTCACACAGTATCAATTGCCTTAGTCCAGAACCGACGAGGCGTTTTGTATTCATCAAGCATAGTGCGAGCCATCTTAGCAAGAGTCCTGTTCTTACGCTCCACGACGTTGTTCTGCTGAGGAGTATAAGGAGCAGATAACTCATGAGTAATACCAAGTTCATCAAGATAGTCATCGAGACCAGAATTCTTGAACTCAGTGCCATTGTCACTTCTGATGTGCTTGATCTTCACACCAAAGTTGGTTGAAGCCCTCGAGGAAAATCGTTTGAAGACTTCCTGCACTTCATGTTTGTAAGTAACAAGGTGTACCCATGTGTAGCGAGAATAATCATCAACAATAACAAAGCCATATTGAGATGCTTCATTTGAAATAGCAGAATAATGATTAGGACCAAAGAGATCCATGTGAAGCAATTCAAATGGGTGAGTGGTGTTCATGATAGTCTTCGCTGGATGCTTGGCCTTCGTCATCTTCCCAGCTTCACAGGCTCCGCATAGATGATCCTTGAGGGATTTGACATTCTCGATGCCAATGACATGCTTCTTCTTCGCAAGTGTGTGCAAACTCCTCATGCCTGCATGACCAAGTCGTCGATGCCAGAGCCAGCCTTCTGAAGCTTTTGCAAGTAAGCACACGACTAGTTGTGGTCCTGTAAAGAAATCAACAATATACAGGTCTCCTCTCCTAAAGCCTTCGAAGACTTTAGAATTGTCAGCTTCCATAACCACAACACAATGGTACTTACCAAAGACAACAACCATATCAAGATCACAAAGCATTGAGACAGACATAAGGTTGTATCCTAAGGACTCAACAAGCATGACTTTGTCCATGTGTCGATCCTTTGTGATCGCAACCTTACCTAGACCCAATACCTGACTTTTGTCTTTGTCAGAAAAGATGATATGCTTCAGATGCGACGGAGATAATGGAGCATCCATCAATAGATTCTTGTCACCAGTCATGTGGTTTGTACATCCACTATCGAGGACCCACTCAGTGGCTTTGGGTTGATCATCCTGTAGATGAATTAGTGCAGCTTACAAACTCATATACTTCATCAGTGAAGAATATGACATCAATTCATCAGATCAATTTCATCAAGCAAAAGAACAGATAAAGCAATATGAGGACGTGAGAAATGAAAGTTCATTTCTTCATGATTAGCCTGCGTCCTATCAGGCATGCTCAGGTCTCCAGCAAATTTTTCAGACGATTACGTACGTTTGGAGACCTGACCCTGCAGAAGAGATTAGTTCTTTTTCTTCACCACCCACATCTGAAGGGGTGGCAAAGAGTTCATCATTCTGCGAGCTCCATACGAGAAGGATGGCATAGAAGCTAGTCCATTTCATTTCACATAAGAGGGGTTAGAATAAGCATAAGAGTAAGCAGAGAAATTCCTCGAGGACTTATGGACATAATAATTTGAAGAATAATGCACATATCCATAATCCTTAGATCTTCCCTGTGAAACAGACGGGTTAGCACGATGATGTTCATTTGAGGACTTTGATCCTTTTGAGGAATATGATCCATGTGAGAAGTTTTGTCCGTATGAGGACTTGGATCCATATGAAGAATTTGTTCCATATGAAGCATTTGATCTGGGGTTCCTATTCTTCACAGGTGGCGTCATGATAACATTCACCTGAAGATTTTCAAGGCATCTTTTGGGAACCCAGATTTTCTTCATAGGGGGACCGTTCCTGCAGTTAGTGCCAACATATCTAGCAAATACTTCACCATTCTAATTTTTGAATAGTTTGTAGTTGGAGTCAAATGACTCATCATCAGAATGAGCAGATTCACATGCATATCTAGATAGGTTAGATGGATCAACTGGAGGTCCCTCTGCAGCAACCCATGTAATTTTGGGGTACTGCTCAGGCTTCCAATATGTACCATCAGCATTGAGTTTCCTCTCAAAGGCAATACCCTCTTTCCTAGGGTTCCTGTTGAGGATCTGCTTTTTAAGCACATCACAAAGAGCCTGATGCCCTTTAAGGCTTTTGTACATGCCTGTCGTGTACAATTCCTTCAGCCCTGCATCGTTAGTGATACTAGCAATGTCCTCAGATGAGGAATTAGTGACAGCAGAGGCATGTGAAGAATTTGAAACATTAGCAGCATTTGAACATTTCAAACATGGAGGAACAAATTCTTCCTGAGATGCGCTGATTTGTTGAGCAAGTAATGAATCGTGCTCCTTCTGAAGATCTTCATAACTCACTCTTAGCTTTTCAAGATCTTGCTTTTTTTGAAGAAATTCATAAGAAAGCTTCTCATGATCGGATAAGAGAGTGTTATGTTGATCTTGAAGGGTGTCGTACTTAGTATGAAGTCTCTGAAGACTTTCAGCCAAAGCTTTTGACTGATCCATTTCTTCACCCAACATATCATCGCTCTTATTTAGCATGTAGTAAACTTTTTCCAAAGCTCTTTGTTGTTTAGTGGCAAGGAAAGTAAGTTTGACATAGCTGGGTCCAAATTCATCATCACTGGACTCGGATAGGTAGCATTCAGTTACCTCAGCCTCTTTTGCCATAAGGCATGATGCAGAAGATGATGATTCTGGTTCGAATGTCATCGCTTTGAGATATTCCTTGAAGTTCTCAAACCAAGGATCATGACAGGTTCGATGACCTTCATAGACATCAGAGAGACGGTCCCAGATGAGCTTCGCATGATCGAGATGCATGATATTCCTGAACTGATTTTGTGACAGACTGGAGCAGATGACATCCTTCGCCGTGAGGTTGAGATGAGTGTACTTGCGGATGTCATCAGTTTCCGCCATCTTGCATAGACCGGTCAGACCAATCTCAGTGACGGTCCACAGCTCGCTGTTCATTGCCATGAGGCGTTTCTTCATCATGGCCTTCCACTTGGGATACTCGTGACCGTCGAAGATGGGGCATGTCACTTTCGTCATACCTGCGATCGACATAACTAAAACTCCAGGTGGTTAAACCAAAATTACACAGAACAAGGGAGTACCTTACTTTGATACCAATTGAAAGTGCGTTATATCGACTAGAGGGAGGGTGAATAGGTGATTTTTATGAAATTCTTCGCTGAGGAATTTTCCGGTGAGGAAATTCCTTAGCGAAGAACTACTAGCAGCGAAATAAGTACTCAACAGTAAACATAACAGAATACAAGTATAGTCATCATGATGAAATGAAGATAGGCACAGAGTACAGGAAACGTAAGCACAGGATAACACAGGATGAAGACAAACAGACTGAAGAAATTGAATTGAGAAAATTGAGAAAGTCTTCAGTCAAAATCTTCAAACACAGATATGAACAAGTACACAACTCAATTATGAGGAAATGAAAGAGTTGAGGAAATGGAACCAGTGAGCTTGGTGAAGACAATGATTTGGTAGACCAGTTCCAACTGCTGTCTCAGTTGTATGTCTGGTTGGAGCGGCTGGGTATTTAAACTCGAGGACACACAGTCCCGGACACCCAGTCCTGAACACGCAGCTCAGGACACCCAGTCCTCACCGTATTCTCCTTGAACTAAGGTCACACAGACTTCGCCCAATCACTCGTGGTAAGTCTTCAGGCGACTTCCAAACCTTCACAAACTTGGTCACTCGGCGATCCACAATTCCTCTTGGATGCTCTAGACCATGACGCCTAACCGTCTGGAAGAAGCACAGTCTTCAAAGGTAACAAGCGTCGGATTCACGCAGGATCAATCTCTTCAGTGATGCTCAATCACTTGGGGTTTGTAGGTGTTCGGGTTTCAGGTTTTTCCTCACTTGATGATTTTCGCTCAAAGTCCTCGGAGGATGGGTTGCTCTCAAATGACAAGTGTCAGTTTCTCTCGGAGCAGCCAACCAGCTAGTGGTTGTAGGGGGCGGCTATTTATAGCCTAGGGAGCAGCCCGACATGATAAGACATAAATGCCCTTCAATGATATGACCGTTAGGTGGATAGATATTTTGGGACAACTGGCGCATAGCACAGCAACGGTCAGAATTTTGAGTAGCAAAATCCTCAGGGCTATCATGTTCCTCACTGTGTAGGTAATCCGCACTGGCGAATTCCTAACTCCTCAGTCAGGACAAATTCCTCAAAGACCAGAAGAACTTCGTCTTTTTCACTGAAGAAATTGACTGAACTGTATGAGATTTCCAATGGTTTCACTCGAAGGGATTGGTAGGTGTAGGATTTTGAGTTGAGCATCACATGGAAATTTTTTCTTAGTATTTCCTCGACCCCCTTTAACAGTACAGTGTTTCCTATGACTCAAGAAAGAGAAAATGAAACTACGGAAACAAAAAGTCTTCACGCTTCATGTTCCTCGAACGAATACCAAGTTTTCAAGGTCAGACCAATTTCTTCACTTTCAAAGTCTTCAGAAAGTCTTCAGTGATTCAAAGTCTTCAGTCAAAGAACTTCATTTTTAGGGGTCGACTTTCTCTGTAAATATCAAACTCCTCATAGGCTTATAGACATGTGTACACTCACAAACGCATTAGTCCCTTAACCTATAAGTCTTCAATACACCAAAATCACTAAGGGGCACTAGATGCACTTACAGTTGTCCATCACGTTTGGCGACCTCGCGCCAACAGAGAGCTTGACCTTCGGCTCCCTCACCTTTGTTGTGACTGGGGCATGCTGGTTTGACATCAACCCACCGTGCTTCTCTGACCCCACCATCTTCTTCTGGTCGCTCACGTTCGTCATCGGCCGCTATGGCGATCTCCGACTCCGCGTTCCACCACCCTATCGAGCCGTAGGCGTGGTCCCATCGGAGCCATTGTCACCAATACCACCGGCCTCTATCTTAGAGGACGACGACCTCGCATCGACAAACCTCGCGGTTGAAGTCCGTATTTTGGCCTCGAGTTCGGAACATTGCGTCGACCGTACAACAACCCATCGGCCCGCCCTAGTGTCGTATCTGAGCTTTGCTACCCTCAACCCACTTCCGGAAACAAATGGCGGCGAGGATACCGTGGTTAGCATCATCTTCATCTAGGAGACGGAGGAAGGCGAGGAGATCGATACAAGCCTAAAACCGACCCTTACCATGGATGGCGATGAACCCCTACATGCCATCTCCTGGAGCAGGTTCTCATGACGACACCAAGCAGCTCAACGGGCAATAGATCTTCAGCACCAATCATGGCTCCAATCGTCAGCAACACCAACGGATCCGCGACAACTCACGTGATTCCACCGTCCATGGCTCCCCACCTCCGAGCCAATAAGTATCGCTCCATCAGCACCACGTCTTCCACACCAATTGGGCGAAAACCCCATCGGCTTCACCATCCTTGGTACCAGACCCCCGGGGTTCATGACTCTTGGGGCTGGCACCTCGAGCCTCGCCGGAACAACGATGACACCAGCTATCATCAAAGATCGTAGACAAGGCATTGCGGGTGCTCAGCACACCCTTACTGGGAATCAACCCCACCATATGAACAATGGAGGCCCTCGGGCAGGCCACCGTGACATACCAACTACAACTCCAGAGAAACACAACGAAGGTCGCCGTGCGGCAGGTGCGATGAATGGAAAACAAGACGAACTAACGGAGACACCAACCTCAACACCAAACCTGTTCGGCCACTAACGCCCTTGCAACCCTTGGGTGCGAGACGGTCAACGACTTCGATGAAAATGAAGATCCCTTGGGAGCGACGCTAAACCGTCACACGGAGTGCTCACACATCCATCTCACTTTTTTAGCGACGGCGATCCACCCTCGAACTCCCCTCCACCAGCGATGTCGATCCCACCCCTCCTCCCCCCAACCGGAAATGGTCCGATCCATGCGAATTTTGAAGATTAGTGAACATTCTCGAGAAAGAGTAGATTACTAACGTTGTATACATTTCACCAAAAAAAAAAGTGCTCAAGAATGTGAGTACATACATCAACGATCTGGAGATAGCACAATACTCGAACCGGAGAAAACAACTAACGTGTCAAGATACGAGGAGAAAAAAAAATGAAAGAACTACACTAGGCGTATCCGCTTGGATTGCCGAGCACCGTCGAGTCGTTGTCCCGCGCAACGGCGCAGCCCCTGCTCCACCATGCCGCCGCCGGTGCCGGTCGCACACCGCGCCCCGGCTCCATCTCTGGCAACGGCCGCCATGGTCCTCTTCGCGCGGAGCATCTCCCTGAACGTACCCTCGTCGCCGTGCCGCACCTCAAAGTCGTTCCACCGCTTCCAAAAATCATGGCAAACCCCGGGATCCGTGAAGGCCGCCGCGTAGGCGTACAGCGCCCGAGTACGCGCAACTTCCCCGAGCCCGATCTCGATGTCGGCGAACCCGACGCACATCGCCCTCGCGCCCTCGTCGGGCAGCCCGCCGCCGACGATCGCCTGGCCGTACACGTCCCTCGCCTTCAGAAGGCCGTAGAGCTCGGTAGCCCGCGCGACGTACACCCCGTAGACCCCGAGCCTGTCGCCGGCGGGGACGGCGCCCGCGGCCTCCTCGTACACCTTCATGGCGCGGCTCGCGAGGCCGAAGTCCTCCTCGAACCTCGCGTATCTGAGGTACACGGCCTTCTTCCTCTCCGGCGGCGACTGCAGGATGGCCGCCTGGAACAGGTCCCGCACCCTCTCCGGCCTGCACTCCCCGTGCCGCTGGACGGACTTGGTCAGGTACGCCTCCCATATGGCCTCGGTGTGCGGGTGCTTGAAGGACCTGACGCCCCGCTCGTACGCACGGAACGCGTCCTCGAACCGGCCGTGCTGCTCGTGCAGGGACGCGTGGTCCAGCACCAGCAATGGCGTGATGACGCCGAGGTCGTGCATCCTGTCGTAGACGGCGCAGGTGGACTCGAGCGACCCGTGCGTTGTCATCAGGTCCAGGTACACGAGCCACAGCTTGAGACACCGGTGCAGTTTCGCCCGAACGTCCTCGCCGCCGGCAGCAGCGGCGCGAGCCGTGGCCTCGATCGATGGTGGCGTGGTCGCTCGCCGGATGAGGTCGATGGCCCGCTCGGGATCCTGGTGCCTCAGCTCCATATTGGCCCACTCGCAGTAAACCGCGGCGAGGTGCTCCGCCGCCGTGAAGTTCGCCTGCGTGGCTCCGTGGAGGACGTCTCGGGCGCAGTCGACGCTGCCACGGTCCTCGTACATCCTGGCTAGCGCCAGCCAGAGCGTGTGCGGCGGCTTCCCCGTCGCCTTCGCCGGATCGACGGTCTTGATGGTCTCCACGTAGGTCGCGGCGTGCCTCGCGGGATCCTTGTGGAAGATCTTGGCCCGCTCGTGCCACGCCTGGACGTCGTGCGGGTTCTGCGTCAGCAGCACGCTGTTGAGCAGCTCCGGCCGGCGTTCGAGCAGCCGCTCCAGCCTCGCCATCGCCAAGTCTGTGCTGTCCCTGTCCGCGAGCCAGCAGTCCTGGATGTTAACGGTGTTCGCTTGCCCGAGCTCGAGCTCCGCGGCGGCCATGGCGTGCTCGAAGTGCAAGTAAGCGTCGAACACCATCCGGAAGTCCTTGACGGTGGTCGCGGTGGTTGTGGCCTCCTCGAACATGTCCCTCGCCTTGCCATGGAGGCCTCTCCGCGCGTAGTGGCTGGCCAGACATGTCCACAGCACGCCGGCCTCCTCGGGGAACTTGCGGAAGCTGCCGCGGAGGATTGCGTCCACCGGCATACCGGCGACGTCCTCCGAGTGCTGGGCGAGCAGGCCACACAGGTCAAGCAGGAGCTGGCGCTTCGTTGTGCCCTTGACGAACACGAAGCCTTCGTCGTCGATGGCCGCCGCGAGGTGGTGGGCGGCGTCCCGCCATCTGCCGGCAGAGACGAGGAAGGCGATGAACTGCTCGGCGTGGTCGGGGTTGAACTGGAGGTGGCGGCCATGCACGCGGAGGGCGGTCGGGGCTGGGCAGTCGGGCAGGGAGGCGAGGCGGAGGTGGAGCGGCCACACGCGGTGGTGCTGCGTGACGGGCAGCGACCGCAGGGCGCGGTCGAGCACGCGGCGGGCGCGGGTGAGGAGGCGCTGGTGGAGGAGCGAGGAGGCGTACATGTGCCAGACGCGCGGCATCCGGGACATGCCGGCGGCGAGCGCGCGCTCGAAGGCGGCGTCGAGGCCGGCGTGGGCGGCGTGGGTGACGGGCAGCGCGCGCGCGGCGTCGCCGAGCTCCGTGAGGTAGGCGTGCCAGAGCTTGTAGGAACCGGGGAGGGCCCGCAGCGCCCGCTCGTAGATGGCCGCGCGCTTCGCCGGCGGCGCCGCGCGGCGGGCCGACAGGTAGCGCAGCCAGCCGGACAGGACGTCGTCCGCCGAGACCTCGATCTCCATGGCCGCCGCCGTGACTGGCTCTTAAAGAGCATCTCCAACAGCACGTGTAAATTTGGATATCTATATATCCATATAAACGATGGTCTATAAAGATTCTTTGATATACATATTGAGTTTTGCAGCAGAATGTTTATATATAGAACATCTATATTCTCTCCTATATTTTAATATTATTTTCCTACTACCAATTCAACTACCATTTCAATGCATGTAATTGAAACACGTTCAGTCTTGCGTGTGCTGTAGTAATCATAAATCCTATCCCAAAAAGAATTTGATGATTGATCCGTTCCTATTAAAGTATCCAGACTAGTGTGCACCCATGTTGCCACCAACAAATCGTCCTCTTGACTAGACCATTTCTTCCCCTTGGTAGATTTTACTTTCACAAATGCAGACGTTTCTTCAACATATTCAGTTAAACTGCATGGCTAATGCACTGCCACATATTCAGTTAACCTGCACTGAACATATTCAGTTAAACAACTGCTGGATACCCTGCGCGGCTACCTCAACAAAGAGGCGCGGAGGTGGCCCTCGAGCGCGGCCGCAGCCGCTGGATCCATCTCCACCCCGTCCTGGCTCCGGTGCCCCACCTTCGCCTCCACCTGCTTCATCGGATCCTACACGGGTGTGCGCGTCGGTCGCCGGCCACCGGCCATCGGATCCAGCACGGATGCGAGCGGTCGCGACATCCCCCAACCCTCCCTCTCCATCTCTCGAGGAAGAAAGGAACCGTACCTCGAGGGGGCAACGGCGACCACGTGACGTTGCAGGCGCGGCTCCAACGACTCCGGATGGTGGCGCCAAACGCTCTGGGATGGAGCGATTCCTCTACCCACGACGTCTCGACGATGTCCATGCGTAGACAATGTGGAGGTGAATTTGGACAATGTGGATGGATAGACGACGCGATGCACGAGCTGCTGGGAGGCCGATTTCGGGCCTTCGTCGTGTATATGGGCTTTAGACGATCATTTAGACGAGCTGTTGGAGATGCTCGCGCGTCGACTCAAGCTGTGAGCGGTCGTGAAGACGTGGTGAGCGGAGATAGGTACGGCTGAGACCTGCGAGCGCCTCTCTGTATTTCAAAGCTGACACGTCCGAACCCGTCACGATGTCGGCTCGGGAGCGGGATTCGGCCACGGCCCACAAGATCGCTGCCGCGCGACCCGGAATCGGTTTGTTTGGTTGTGCCAGATCTGCAACGCAGCGGCCCGGCTCCAACCACACGACACGGCCAGTATTCGGCGCATATCCTCTGTATGGGCAGGCCCATAGTCCCAGAATTTTTTCTTTTATCTTTTCTTTTTACTTTCTTTTACAATTTAAATTTAACTTATTTAATTTTATTTTACATATTATTTATTTACTTTTATTTTTCATTTTGTTGAACATCTTTCAAATTCGTGATTTTTTTCCCAAATCACGAACATTTTTCAAATAACTGTTTCTTTAAATCATAAATATCTTTTGAAATCGCGAGAAGTTTTCAGATTCACGAAGATTTTTTAAAATCGTCGAGTTTTTGAATTTGTGAACATTTTATTAGAAATTCATGAAAAGTTTTTAAAATTGTGAATCCATGAACTTTCTGCGAAATATGGGAATTTGAAATTCATGAACAATATTTTTTTGATGATCATTTTTTTAGTGCATGAGCATTTTCTGAATTATGAACAATTTTATAATCAGCAAACATCATTTGAATCGACAAACATATTTTAAAATTTGGGAACAACTTCTGAAATTCATGAATAATTTTATTTTTTTACAGACATTTTTCAAATTCATGAATAATTTCCGAATTCATAATCATTTTTTGAATCAATGATTTTTTTAATTGGTGAACATTTTTGAAATTTTGGAACAATGCTTGAAATTCCCGAGCATTTCTTTAAAATTTTGTGAACATTTTAAAAAAAGTCAAGAATATTTTTATGAAATCCTGAACGTTTTCGAAATTCATCAACATTTTTTTCAAAATCACAACAATATTTGAAATTTGTAAACATTTTTCGTGAATATTTTTATGAAATCCCATACATTTTAAATTGATGAATATTTTTCAAAATTCAAGAACATGTTTATGAAATCCCGAACATTTTCCAAATTCATGACCATTTTTTAAATAAGCTACATTTTTCAAAATCATGAACATTTTTTGAAAATTTGGAACATGTTTTTGTGAACATTTTATTCAATTTTTGCAATTTTCCTGAAATTTGAAACTTTTTTATACCCAAATTATTATAAATAAGGAAAGAAATAACAAAAAGGAAAAATGTAATGAAAATAACAGGGGACCTCCTAGCCGACGCAAGGTCTGGCCGAAATGGGTGCACACCCTCCTCATTGTTACGGTTATGATATAGTTCAAATTCACCATACTCTCTCTATCTCGAGCAAACGATTGGAGCATATCTGACCACATGCTTGGAATTAGACGAACTGCTTTATTTTGGACCAACAAGAGCAAGACCATAGAACTACTATGAGTTTTGTTATCTGAATCATAAGCTTTATCCATTTGTCCTAGTGAAAACAATGTTTCGGTGAGTAATGGCGAAATTGATCGTACGTCTTGCCTAACGACCTAACAATTGCTGGATTGAGGATGGTTGTATGCTGCTTAACAATGTGGGAGATGACAGCGATGACCTGCCGGTGCGAGAGACGAGACTGACAAGATGGAGACGACGATGAATGGGAGGAGCACATCCCATCCAGAAGATCTTGGTCCGCGCTGCAACCGGCATTGCAAACCGAGTCGACGTTGTTGCTAGTGTGAAGAACCCCCTACCACGCCCGAGCGAGAAAAAGAAGGATGAGACGAGTTGGGGGGGGGGGAGTGAGATTACAGATTTCGTGCCATACCACGCCTGCAAATATTCGTTGTCCGTCGTCTCCATTTCCACTCCCGCGTACGCCAGTCCTCGCTTGCATTTGTTCTGCTGATCTGAATGTTCCTTGTGAGCCGGGATATGACGTGCTTTGAGTATCGTGCATATACGGTTAGTGTCTTGCGTGAGCAATGATGTCGCTTGAACTACGTATGTATTTCCCCGAAGAGGAAGAGATGGTGTAGCATATCTACGGTAGGTATTTCCCTCAGTTATGAAACCAAGGTATCAATCCAGTAGGAGAACCAAGCAACACTATGTAAACGGTACCTGCACACAAAGAACAAATACTTGCAACCCGACACTTATGAGGGGTTGTTAATCCCTCTTATGGGTAACGGCGTAGGAAATTGTCAAGTTGATGGGATACATTTGTGATAGATTGGATAAATAGATCTCGAATAAACGTGAAATAAAAAATGTAAATAAAAAGTGCAACAAAGTATTTTTGGGTTCTTGAAATAATAGATCTGAAAATAAAAGCAAATAAAAATAGATCTCGAAGGCATATATGATAAAGATTAGACCCCGAAGCCGTAGGAATAGACCCCATCTTGTTACCCTTAATAGCAATGACACATGCGTGTCTTGCTGCCCCTTCTGTCACTGTGAAAGAACACCGCACGATCAAACCCATCACAAAAGCACATCTTCCCATGGCATGAAAAATTGATCTAGTTGGCCTAAGAGCATCTTCAACGGATGCCCAAAAACTAGGCCGCGCGCTAAAATCCATGTTTTTTGGGCGTCGGACAGCTCCAGCAGAAGCTATAAAACAGTGCGTGCACAAAAAAGAGTTGGGCGAGCGCTGAAAACCGCTATCAAAAGCTGCAAATTTGAGGCGCCGGATTGCGCGCGCTTCACAATTTACACCGCACGTTCTTTTCGGCATGTGTTTTTGGGCATTTGCTAAAGTAATATTGGGTCCAGCGCACTAAAAGTGCTACACTGACACGCTAAAACTATTTTAGGGCGCCAAATTTGTGTGCACCTGTTGGAGATGTTCTAACTAAATCAAAGATTCGAAAAAATACAAGGCTATAAATAATCATGAATATAAGACATCAAAACTCAAATACTTTCATGGATATATAGATCTGATCATAAACTCAAAGTTCATCGGATCCCAACAAACACAGCATAAAAAAGAGTTACAACAAATAGATTCCCAAGAGACCATTGTATTGAGAATCAAAAGAAAGAGAGAAAGCCATCTAGCTACTACCTACGGACCCATAGGTCTATGATAAACTACTCACGCATCATCGGAGAGGCACCAATGAGGATGATGAACCCCTCCGTGACGGTGTCTAGATTGGATCTCGTGGTTCTAGAACTTGCGGCGGCTGGAACTGTGTTTCGTCGACTCCCCTAGGGTTTCTGGAATATTTGGGGATTTATAGGGCGAAGAGGCGGCACGGGAGGCCACAGAGGTGGGCACAACCCACCAGGACGAGCCGACGCGCCCTGGTGGGTTGTGCTCCCCTCGGAGCTCCCCTCTAGTACTTCTTGGGCCCAACAGGCGTCTTCTGGTCCAGAAAAATTCTCCAAAAAGTTTCACTGCGTTTGGACTCTGTTTGGTATTGATTTTCTGCGATGTAAAAAATAAACAAAAAACAACAAATGGCACTGGGCACTATGTCAATAGGTTAGTTCCAAAAAATGATATAAAGTTGCTATAAAATGATTGTAAAACATCCAAAACTGATAATATAATAGCATGAAATAATAAAAAATTATAGATATGTTGGAGACGTATCAAGCAACCAAACATACTAAAACCACTAGGTTGTTTGAAGTGGATGTGGGCAACAAACATGACAATAACATTGCACTAGCGAACCAATCCGTGGTTGGATGGTTAGGACGACAGTGTATCCTCAGCCCACCATGGTTCAGGTCCCGGCGCTCGCATTTGTTCTGAATTTATTTCAGGATTTTCGGCAACTCACGTTCAGTGAGAAGAGACGTTTTTGTTGACTACGAGGTGCCTATGTTGACTTTGTAAAATCTTAATGGCGTGTTTGGTTCCTTGCATAGCCTCAGGCTGCATCGTACTCACCATCCTGGTTGAGTCTAGCCTGTCTAAGACGATGCAAAAATGAGTTGAGATGTATGTTTGGTTGTGTGCATGGGGTGGGGCAGGCTAATGTGAGATGTTGTTTGGCATGTTGTATGAGATATCCACAGGTTCTTCCCCAAAGCACGACGGTGACGGAATTCTGTCAGACCAAACAAGCACCAAGGCATCTCCCATGCAGGGCACTGCTATTGCCAACCTTCCCATGACGCCGCCGCGACTCCCCTTTGACGTAGCTCATACGAAGCACACACATCGGATGCGTTTTCACCATCTGGGCGCCGGCGGGCGGGGTCGCAACGGAGGATGGAGCTTGGACCGATGGCGAGGTTGAGGCGGCGCTCTTGATGGCAGTGGCGGCGCAAGAGGGAGCTCTCGACGGAGGCGGCTGTGCAAGAGGGTCTCTTGACGGAGGCGGCGACAATTGGCTGGTGAGCTCGATCTAATCTGATGCGTGATTGAGAAGAGGAACAAGAGATCGAGGAGGTTGCGGTTTAGAAGTGAATCTGAAAGATATCAAGACCAAACTTACGTAACGTTTCGTTTTAAGTGGGAGGTGTGGGTGCAAGCAGGGGCTGCATCGGGGAAATGCCCGATTCCTCTGCATTCTTCTCAGCCTGGCTGAGAGGGGTCCTTTTGCATCAGCCGGGCCAGGCCGAGGAGGCCATACAGAAAACCAAACGGGCCGGATTTTGCATGCCTCATGCGAGCCAGGTGCGAGCCAGTGAACCAAACACGCCCTAAGGTGATATGCCGGCTCAGTCTCTCGAAGATGCTCATAGGGATAGAGAGTACGTGTGTGCGTTCATAGAGATGAATGTATAGGCGTATATATGAGAAACATTACACTATCCTGGGACCGGACACAACAGGTACTGGTACTTCACCGTAGCGGTGTACCGTAATTGTGCCACGCCGCGGGGCTCCAACCACGCGCAGTACGCCACGGGGCACGCGTGTGCCGCAGATACACGACGAACCCGCCGAGCCAAACATCAAGAGCAGCAGGCGCAATGAGCGGCGAGCGACACCCAACCAGAGTCCAGACCCGAGAGTAGTGGGCAGGCGGTGTTGGAAATATGAGCAAATTACTACGAGATTTAATACGGATAAAGAGAAGATAAATCATGACTACAATAACAAAGATTAAACTAATCATGCGAACTAGCATAGTAGATGAACAGATCACATCTAGGGCACATACTAGAAACATGAATTCTACCACGATCTCAAAGAAACATGAATTATACCACGATCTCAAACAGGAAGGATAGAATCACATACGGTGCAGCGGGAGCAGCACCGCCCGCGTTGATGTTGTCGCCATGTCATTGAGGATGAGGTTGTCGAGGTCGGGGAAGAAATCATCGTTGGCGAAGTCGTCGCTGCCAGCAGTCGCACGAGTGCGCTCCCCAAAAACCTGATCGCCCCTCTCCCGTACAGGATCATGAGAGGCGGGGTTCCAGAGGCCTGTTGTCCCTTCTCTCGGTGCACGCCGAAAGGAGGGATGGAGAAGACTTGCTTGGCGGCGCAATGATCTAGAACAGTGATGCGAAACCATACGAAGCGGCAACGTCTAGGGTAGACGTCTGCCTAACTATATAGTGCGGGGCGAGTAGGTCGTGGGAGTAAACCCCACGTCCGAGTCGCGATCCAAAAGAATCGGAAACGGTTCAGTAATTAACGCGTCCGTTAATTATTAATTAATGACTCATTAATTTTTCCGAGCAGCAAAAATATAGAAAACGTGCATAGCTCTGTCCTCGGCTCGGCTCAATCCTGCAACACGCGTCGCGTCGCATCGTGACGAGGCGTGACGTGGCGAGGCGAGCGAGGAGGAGGAGCGCGCATGTAGGTCTCCTCTTCTCATGCTCATACAAGTGGTAGAAGAGCTCACCTTATAAAGAGGTGCAACTCTCACTCAACTTCCGTGGTGGGACTAAACTTTAGCCTCACTCACTCCACTCACATGTGTGCATGAATGGGCCAAGAGAATTTCAGAATTTTAGTTGGACTTTGGGCCAAAGGCCTACTAGCAAAATTCCAACAATCCCCCATAAAGTCTCATTGTCACATCTCACCATTTAGTTCCAAAACACTGTTTATATACCGGTTCTTAGTGGAGACTGTAAAGTTGAACTTCCACTCGGAGATTTGTGCTACACTAGATCACAACTTGAATAGTGGACTATGCCTTGAACTACAAGTTTTCTGCAAGACTAGTTTCACACAAATTCTTCACCGATACTGGGCTACCGCAAGGCTTCCCCGCGGGTGGAGTGTATACGTCATACTCCAGGGCATTTCATGAATTTATTAGAGAACACCCAATTCTCACAGATTGCAACGTTTCACAGTCAAATTCATATAGGTGTGTTCGTCAGGAGATGCTCTGCAGGACAACATATCTGCTTACCCGAATAAGCCACTTGGAACACGGTAAGATAAGTATCAACCTGCCATGCAGATCAGGAGAGTATTGCATCTTCACGGAGTGGGATAATTATTATAGGGATACTCTCCTCCCAGCTGACCAACAGCTTGTCTCCTACTTCTACTTCACGGGATCTCTGATCACATGCATAGGGTGGGTTACCACTATGGACAACTCATGCGGTGGGTCTCAAACCCATCTCAGTCGATGCATTATCTATCACATTACGTGATAAACTCTTTGTTAAGGGATCTGCCAAGTTTTTCGATGTTTGGATATAATCCAACGTAATAACTCTGGAGTTCCTCAATTTTCTGACAGATTTTAGTCTTCTCTTCACATGCCCTGAGGACTTCATATTGTCCTTAGAACTGTTTATCTTGACGATCACAGTTTGATTATCATAGTTCATCAGGATAGGGGGTATTGTTTTTTCAACCATAGGTAAGTCCATCAAGAGCTCACGAAGCCACTCCGCTTCAACAGTGGCAGTGTCTAATGCTGTGAGTTCTGCTTTCATAGTTGACCTCGTTAAGATGGTCTGCTTGCAAGACTTCCAGGAAACAGCGCCACCACCAAGTGTAAAAACATGACCACTTGTGGCCTTAATCTCATCAGCATCAGATATCCAGTTTGAGTCACTATAACCCTCTAGTACCCTTGGATACCTGGTGTAGTGAATCCCATAGATCGTAGTGCCTTTCAAGTAGCGCATAACTCTC
The DNA here is from genome assembly GCF_018294505.1 of Triticum aestivum. Taxonomy (NCBI): domain Eukaryota; kingdom Viridiplantae; phylum Streptophyta; class Magnoliopsida; order Poales; family Poaceae; genus Triticum; species Triticum aestivum. The sequence continues at coordinate 154,217,188 of NC_057812.1, forward strand.
TAAAGCGCATGCCAATGATCATCTCCCGGTTTTGACACAAACCGACTCAGCTTGCTCACAGCAAAAGAGATGTCAGGCCTCGTGGCACTCGCCAAATACATAAGCGAGCCAATAATCTGAGAATACCTCAGTTGATCTCTAGCAATCCGTCGATTCTTTCGAAGCAACACACCAGCATCATATGGAGTTGGAGAAGGCGTGCAGTCACTATACCCAAAACGACTCAAGATCTTTTCCACATAATGAGACTGAAGCAGTGTGATCCCACGATTCTCATCTCTCAACAACTTGATGTTTAAGATAACATCAGCTACTCCTAGATCCTTCATCTCAAAGCAACGAGATAATAAATCCTTAACCTCCTTGATTAAATCAAGTTTGGCTCCAAAGATCAGCATGTCGTCGACATACAGACAAAGAATAACTCCTTCGCCCCCACCATGGCGATAGTACACACACTTGTCACCATCATTTACTACAAAGCCGGCAGCAGTTAATGTTCTTTCGAACTTCTCATGCCACTCCTTAGGAGCTTGTTTAAGGCCATACAAAGACTTTAACAACTTGCACACCTTTCCTTCCTGACCAGGTACTACAAAACCATCTGGCTGATCCATGTAAATTTCCTCCTTCAACTCTCCATTGAGGAAAGCCGTCTTAACGTCCATTTGATGAACGAGAAGACCATGTGGGGCAGCCAATGATAGTAGCACCCGAATTGTGGTCAGTCTAGCCACGGGTGAATAATTATCAAAGAAGTCTTCACCTTTTTTCTGGGTATAACCCTTAGCCACAAGCCGTGCCTTGTACTTTTCAATCGTACCATCAGGTCTAAGCTTCTTCTTGAACACCCACTTACATCCTACAGGTTTGCACCCATAAGGACGGTCAATGATCTCCCAGGTTCCGTTAGCTAAGATGGAATCCATCTCGCTACGAACAACTTCCTTCTAGTAGTCAGCACCGGGATATGCATAGGCTTCTGAAATAGTCCTGGGTGTGTCACCCACGAGGTACACAATGAAATCATCACGAAAGGACTTTTCAGTCCTCTGTCTCTTACCCCTCACAGGAGTTCCATTGTCACCCTCAACAGGATTCTCAACGTGTTCCATCGCAATGGTGGGTTCAGGAATTACAGCGAATTCGTCACTAGATAGAGTAGGTATCTCCAGATTTGATGAACTCGACATATCCTTCATAGGAAATATGCCCTCAAAGAAAGTTGCACCATTCGACTCCATAATCATACCAACATGCATGTCGGATACCTCAGATTTTATTATCAAAAATCTATAACCAATGCTATGAAAAGCATAGCCCAGAAGAACACAATCTACGGTTTTTGGTCCAAGCTTGCGCTTCTTGGGAATTGGTACATTGACTTTCGCCAAACAACCCCAAGTACGTAGGTAAGAGAGTTTCAACCTTTTCCTTTCCCATTCCTCAAATGGAGTCATGGTCTTATGCTTTGTGGGAACTCGGTTTAGGACATGACACGCAGTCATTAGCGCCCCCCACCATTCCTTGGAGAGACCCGATGTGTCTAACATGGTGTTAACCATATCAGTTAGAGTTCGGTTCTTTCTTTCGGCTACCCCATTTGACTGAAGTGAGTAGGGATGCGTCCTCTCATGGATTATAGCATTTTCCGCATAAAACAGATCAAATTCATTGGAAAAATACTCTCCACCACGATCGGACCTAAGCCATTTAATTTTTCGATCAAGTTGGTTCTCTGCCTCAACTTTATAGTTTTTGAAGAAAGTTAAAGCCTCATCTTCTGATTCCAGAAGATACACATAACAATATCTAGTGGAGTCATCAATCAACGTCATGAAGTATCTCTTTCCACCTTTTGTCAATACGCCATTCATCTCACAAAGATCAGAATGTATAAGCTCTAGTGGCGCCAAGTCTCTTGCCTTTGCAGTCTTATGGGACTTGCGAGGTTCTTAGCTTGCGCACATAGTTGGCACTTAGAGCCTTTGACAATAGAGAATTTCGGAATTAAATTCATATTGTCTAGCCGCGTCATGCAACCAAAGTTAATGTGACAAAGTCGTGAATGCTAAATATCAGACTCATTATTGTGGCAGACATTATTAATAACTTTTGTGCAAATATCTGACAAAGACAGGCGGAACAAGCCTCCGCTCTAATAGCCTTTTCCAACAAATTGTCCATACTTAGAAATTACAACTTTATTGGACTCAAAAACCAACTTAAAACCATCTCAACATAAACGGGAACCGCTAACGAGATTTTTATTGATGGACGACACATGATGAACGTTCTTCAGACGCATGGGCTTCCCAGAAGTAAACTTCAGATCGACCGTACCAACACCTCGAACGATGGCATTTGACCCGTGTTGGGGAACGCAATAATTTCAAAATTTTGCTACGCACACGCAAGATCATGGTGATGCATATCAACGAGAGGGAAGAGTATCGTCCATGTACCCTCGTAGACCATAAGCGGAAGCGTTATGAGAACGTGGTTGATGTAGTCAAACGTCTTCACGATCCAACCGATCCAAGTACCGAACGCACGTCACCTCCGAGTTTAGCACACATTCTGCTTGATGACGTCCCACGAACTCCGATCCAGCAGAGCTTCACGGGAGAGTTCCATCAGCACGACGGCGTGATGACGGTGATGATGTTGCTACCGATGCAGGGCTTCACCTAAGCACCACTACGATATGATCGGGGTGGATTATGGTGGAGGGGGGCACCGCACACGGCTTGGAACAATCAACTTGTGTGTCCATGGGGTGCCCTCCTCCCCCGTATATAAAGGAGTGGAGGAGGGGGAGGGCCGGCCCTCTACTATGGCGCGCCCTGGGGAGTCCTACTCCCACCGGGAGTAGGATTCCCCCCTTCCATGTAGTAGGAGTAGGAGAGAAGGAAAGGGAAAAGATTAGAGAAGGAAGGAGTGGGTGCCGCCCATCCCCCTAGTCCAATTCGGACTAGGCCTTGGGGGGCATGCACCCTCCCCTCTCTCTTTCCCCTAAAGCCCAATAAGGCCCATATACTCCCCGGCGAATTCCCGTAACTCTCCGGTACTCCAAAAAATACCCGAATCATTCAGAACCTTTCCGATGTCCGAATATAGTCGTCCAATATATCGATCTTTATGTCTCAACCATTTAGAGACTCCTCGTCATGTCCCGGATCTCATCCAGGACTCCGAACTATCTTCGGTACATCAAAACACATAAACTCATAATACCGATCGTCACCGAACGTTAAGCGTGCAGACCCTACGGGTTCAAGAACTATGTAGACATGACCGAGACTCATCTCCGGTCAATAACCAATAGCGGAACCTGGCTTCTCATATTGGTTCCTACATATTCTACGAAGATCTTTATCGGTCAAACCGCATAACAACATACGTTGTTCCCTTTGTCATCGATATGTTACTTGCCCGAGATTCGATCGTCGGTATCTCAATACCTAGCTCAATCTCGTTACCGGCAAGTCTCTTTACTCGTTCCGTAATGCATCATCCCGCAACTAACTCATTAGTTGCATTGCTTGCAAGGCTTATAGTGATGTGCATTACCGATAGGGCCCAGAGATACCTCTCCGACAATCGGAGTGACAAATCCTAATCTCGATCTATGCCAACTCACACAAGTACCATCGGAGACACCTGTAGAGCACCTTTATAATCACCTAGTTACGTTGTGACGTTTGGTCACAAAGTGTTCCTCCGGTAATCAGGAGTTGCATAATCTCATAGTCATAGGAACATGTATAAGTCATGAAGAAAGCAATAGCAGTAAACTAAAACGATCAAGTGCTAAGCTAACGGAATGGGTCAAGTGTTGGGGAACGTAGTAATTTCAAAAAAAATCCTACGCACACGCAGGATCATGGTGATGCATAGCAACGAGAGGGGAGAGTGTTGTCTACGTACCCTCGTAGACCGTTTGCGGAAGCGTTATATCAATGCGGTTGATGTAGTCGAACGTATTCACGATCCGACCAATCCAAGTACTAAAAGCACGACACCTCCGAGTTCTGCACACGTTTGGCTCGGTGACGTCCTCGCCTTCTCGATCCAGCAAGTGGGGCGAAGTAGTAGATGAGTTCCGGCAGCACGACAGCGTGATGACGGTGTTGGTGAAGAACCATCTCCGCAGGGCTTCGCCTAAGCATTACGAAAACTATGACGGAGGACAAACTAGAGGGGACGGGGTTGCCGGCTGATGTCTACTACACAACCTTCTTCTTGTAGACGTTGTTGGGCCTCCAAGTGCAGAGGTTTGTAGGACAGTAGGAAATTTCCCTCAAGTGGATGACCTAAGGTTTATCAATCCGTAGGAGGCGTAGGATGAACATGGTCTCTCTCAAGCAACCCTGCAACCAAATAACAAAGAGTCTCTTGTGTCCCCAACACACCCAATACAACGGTAAATTGTATAGGTGCACTAGTTCAGCGAAGAGATGGTGATACAAGTGCAATATGGATGGTAGATAAAGGTATTTGTAATCTGAAATTATAAAAACAGCAAGGTAACTAATGGTAAAAGTGAGCGTAAACGGTATTGCAATGCTAGGAAACAAGGCCTAGGGTTCATACTTTCACTAGTGCAAGTCCTCTCAACAATAATAACATAATTGGATCACATAACTATCCCTCAATATGCAACAAAGAGTCACTCCAAAGTCACTAATAGCGGAGAACGAACGAAGAGATTATGGTAGGGTGCAAAACCACCTCAAAGTTACTCTTTCCAATCAATCCGTTGGGCTATTCCTATAAGTGTCACAAACAGCCCTAGAGTTCGTACTAGAATAACACCTTAAGACATAAATCAACCAAAACCCTAATGTCACCTAGATACTCCAATGTCACCTCAAGTATCTGTGGGTATGATTATACGATATGCGTCACACAATCTCAGATTCATCTATTCAACCAACACAAATGACCTCAAGGAGTGCCCCAAAGTTTCTACCGGAGAATCACGACAAAAACGTGTGCCAACCCCTATGCATAGGTTTATGGGTGGAACCCGCAAGTTGGTCACCAAAACATACATCAAGTGAGTCACGTGGTATCCCAATGTCACCACAGATACGCACGGCAAGACATACATCAAGTGTTCTCAAATCTATAAAGACTCTATCCGATAAGATTACTTCAAAGGGGAAACTCAATTCATTACAAGAGAGTAGAGGGGGAAGAAAACATCATAGGATCCAAATATAATAGCAAAACTCGCGATACATCAAGATCGTATCACCTTAAGAACACGAGAGAGAGAGATCAAACACATAGCTACTGGTACATACCCTCAACCCTGAGGGAGAACTACTCCCTCCTTGTCATGGAGAGCACCAGGATGATGAAGATGGCCACCAGAGAAGGATTTCCCCCTCCGGCAGGGTGCCGGAACGGGTCTAGATTGGCTTTCAGTGGCTACGGAGGCTTCTGGCTGCGGAACTCCCGATCTATTGTGCTCACGGATGTTTTTAGGGTATATGGAGATATATAGGTGGAAGAAGTACGTCAGGGGGGCCACGAGGGGCTCACAAGGGTGGAGGGTGCGCCCAGGGGTGTGGGCGCGCCCCCTGCCTCATGACCTCCTCGTAGAGCCCCCGACGTGCACTCCAAGTCTTCTAGGCTTCTTTCCTTCCAAAAATGAGTTCCGTGAAGTTTCAGGTCAATTGGACTCCGTTTGATTTTCCTTTTCTTCGAAACCCTAAAACAGGGTAAAAACAGAAACTGGCACTGGGCTCTGGGTTAATAGGTTAGTCCCAAAAATGATATAAAAGTGTATAATAAAGCCCATAATCATTCAAAACAGTAGATAATATATCATGGAGCAATCAAAAATTATAGATATGTTGCAGACATATCAGCATCCCCAAGCTTAATTCCCGCTCGTCCTCGAGTAGGTAATGATAAAAACAGAATTTTTGATGTGGAGTGCTACTTGGCATAATTTCAATGTAATTCTTCTTAATTGTGGCATGAATATTCAGATTCGAAAGATTCAAGACAAAAGTTCATATTGACATAAAAATGATAATACTTCAAGCATACTAACTAAGCAATTATGTCTTCTCAAAATAACATGGCCAAAGAAAGTTCATCCCTACAAAATCATATAGTTTAGTCATGTTTCATTTTTGTCACACAAGAATGCTCTTATCATGCACAACCCCCGATGATAAGCCAAGCAATTGTTTCATACTTTAGTAATCTCAAACCTATAAACTTTCACCAATACATGAGCGCGAGCCATGGACATAGCACTATGGGTGGAATAGAATAATGAGGGGGTTATGTGGAGAAGACAAAAAGGAAGAAAGTCTTACATCAACGAGGCTAATCAATGGGCTATGGAGATGCCCACCGATTGATGTTAATGCAAGGAGTAGGGATTGCCATGCAACGGATGCACTAGAGCTATAAATGTATGAAAGCTCAACAAAAGAAACTAGTGGGTGTGCATCCAACTTGCTTGCTCACGAAGACCTAGGGCACTTGAGGAGGCCCATTGTTGGAATATACAAGCCAAGTTCTATAATGAAAAATTCCCACTAGTATATGAAAGTGATGACATGAGAGACTCTCTACTATGAAGATCATGGTGCTACTTTGAAGCACAAGTGTGGTAAAAGGATAGTAACATTGTCCCTTCTCTCTTTTTCTCTCATTTTTTTATTTGGCCTTCTCTCTTTTTTATGGCCTTTCTCTTTTTTTGGGCCGTCTCTTTTTTATGGCCTTTTTTTATTCCTCACTTGGGACAATGCTCTAGAAAATGATGATCATCACACTTCTATTTATTTACAACTCAATGATTACAACTCGATACTAGAACAAAGTATGACTCTATATGAATGCCTCCGGCGGTGTACCGGGATGTGCAATGATTCATGAGTGACATGTATGAAAGAATTATGAATGGTGGCTTTGCCACAAATACGATGTCAACTACATGATCATGCAAAGCAATATGACAATAATGAATGTGTCATGATGAACGGAATGGTGGAAAGTTGCATGGCAATATATCTCGGAATGGCTATGGAAATGCCATAATAGGTAGGTATGGTGGCTGTTTTGAGGAAGATATAAGGAGGTTTATGTGTGAAAGAGCGTATCATATCACGGGGTTTGGATGCACCGGCGAAGTTTGCACCAACTCTCAATGTGAGAAAGGGCAATGCATAGTACCGAAGAGGCTAGCAATGATGGAAGGGTGAGAGTGCGTATAATCCATGGACTCAACATTAGTCATAAAGAACTCACATACTTATTGCAAAAATCTACAAGTCATCAAAAACCTCGGCACTACACGCATGCTCCTAGGGGGATAGATTGGTAGGAAAACACCATCGCTCGTCCCCAACCGCCACTCATAAGGAGGACAGTCAAATAACACCTCATGTTTCAAATTTGTTACATAACGTTTACCATACGTGCATGCTACGGGACTTGCTAACTTCAACACAAGCATTTCTCAATTTCACAACTACTCAACTAGCACGACTTTGATATTATTACCTCCATATCTCAAAACAATCATCAAGCATCAAACTTCTCTTAGTATTCAATACTCTATATGAAAGTTTTTACTATTCTTGGATGCATAGCATATTAGGATTATTTAAGCAAATTACCATGCTATTCTAAAGACTCTCAAAATAATATAAGTGAAGCATGAGAGTTCATCTATTTCTTCAAAATAAAACTACCACCATGCTCTAAAAGGATATAAGTAAAGCACTAGAGCAACAACAAACTACTCCGAAAGATATAGGTGAAGATCAATGAGTAGTCGAATAATTATGCAACTATGTGAAGACTCTCTAACATTTAATAATTTCAGATCTTGGTATTTTATTCAAATAGCAAAAAAAGCAAAATAAAATGACATTCTAAGAATGGCAAACATCATGTGAAGAAGCAAAAACTTAGGATCAACCGAAACTAACCGATAGTTGTTGAAGAAGAAAGGTGGGATGCCAACCGGGGCATCCCCAAGCTTAGACGCTTGAGACTTCTTGAAATATTATCTTGGGATGCCTTGGGCATCCCCAAGCTTGAGCTTTTGTGTCTCCTTAATTCCTCTCATATCACGGTCTCCCTAAATCTCAAAAGCTTCATCCACACAAAACTCAACAAGGACTCATGAGATAAGTTAGTATAAACCATTACCAAAACCTTATCATACTCTACTGTAGCAAATCACTAAAATTATTATTAAACATTGAATACTAAAGGCCTCTGCATATTTAATAGTCCTATCCTCAAATAGAATCATTAAAGAAGCAACCATATGCAAACAATGCAAACATAACAGCAATCTGCTTAAACAGGATAGTCTATAAAGAATGCAGCAACATCCATACTTCCCTAGCTCTAAAAATTATGAAATAAAATTCCCACTGTAGTAAATTTATCAGAGCTTAATAGTCAAAAGGTTTCAACATTTTATCACATTCTGAATTTTGTAGGGAATTATTGCAACAGCGGTAAACTTTCTGTTTTCAAACAGCAACATGTACACTTGTAACATAGGCATAGTGGAGGCTATCAATGCCACTTTTATTGAAATAAAAGATGAAAAACATTGTTCTAAATAACAGCAAGCAAATCCTAACAAAATAAATTGATGCTCCAAGCAAAACACATATCATGTGGTGAATAAAAATATAGCTCCAAGTAAAGTTACCGATGAACGAAGACGAAAGAGGGGACGCCTTCCAGGGCACCCCCAAGCTTAGGCTCTTGGCTATCCTTGAATATTACCTTGGGGTGCCTTGGGAATCCCAAAGCTTAGGCTCTTGCCACTCCTTATTCCATAGTCCATCGAATCCTTACCCAAAACTTGAAAACTTCACAACACAAAACTTAAAGTAGAAAACTCGTGAGCTCCGTTAGTATAAGAAAGCAAATCAGCATCATAAGGTATTGTAATGAACTCATTCTAAATTCATATTGGTGTAATATCTACTGTATTCCAACTTCGCTATGGTTCATACCCTCCGATACTACTCATAGATTCATCAAAATAAGCAAACAACACACGAAAAACAGAATCTGTCAAAAACAGAACAGTCTGTAGTAATCTGGAGCTAGCGCAAGATCTGGAACCCCAAAAATTCTAAAATAAATTTCTGGACGTGTGCGTAGGAAAATTTTGAAATTACTGCGTTCCCCAATAGTGGCATCCGAGCCAGGTTTATGCGTAGATGTTATATGCACGAGTAGAACACAAGTGAGTTGTGGGCGATACAAGTCATACTGCTTACCAGCATGTCATACTTTGGTTCGGCGGTATTGTTGCATGAAGTGGCCTGGACCGACATTATGCGTACGCTTACGCGAGACTGGTTCTACCGACGTGCTTTGCACACAGGTGGCTGGCGGGTGTCGGTTTCTCCAACTTTAGTTGAACCGAGTGTGACTACGCCCGGTCCTTGTTGAAGGTTAAAACAACACTAACTTGACGAAATATCGTTGTGGTTTTGATGCGTAGGTAAGAATGGTTCTTGCTCAGCCCATAGCAGCCATGTAAAACTTGCAACAAGAAAGTAGAGGACGTCTAACTTGTTTTTGCAGGGCATGTTGTGATGTGATATGGTCAAGATGTGATGAGATATAAATTGTTGTATGAGATGATCATGTTTTGTTAAAGTTATCGGCAACTGGCAGAAGCCTTATGGTTGTCTCTTTATTGCATAAGATGCAAGCGCCATACAATTGCTTTACTTTATCGCTATGCGATAGCAATAGTTGCAAGAGCAATAGTTGGCGACACGACCATATGATGACACATTGATAGAGATCAAGATGATGGAGATCATAGTGTCATGCCGGTGACAATAGAGATCATGACGGTACTTTGGAGATGGAGATCAAAGGCGCAAGATGATCATGGCCATATCATGTCACATATTTTGATTGCATGTGATGTTTATCCTTATGCATCTTATTTTGCTTAGTTCGGCGGTAGCATTATAAGATGATCTCTCACTAAATTTCAAGGTACAAGTGTTCTCCCTGAGTATGCACCGTTGCCAAAGTTCGCCGTGCCGAGACACCACGTGATGATCGGGTGTGATAAGCTCTACGTTCACATACAAAGGGTGCAAACCAGTTTTGCACACGCAGAAATACTCGGGTTAAACTTGACGAGCCTAGCATATGCAGATATGGCCTGGAACACTGAGACCGAAAGGTCGAGCGTGAATCATATAGTAGATATGATCAACATAGTGATGTTCACCATTGAAAACTACTCCATTTCATGTGATGATCGGTCATGGTTTAGTTGATTTGGATCACGTGATCACTTAGATGATTAGAGGGATGTCTATCTAAGTGGGAGTTCTTAAATATGATTAATTGAACTTTAATTTATTATGAACTTAGTCCTGATAGTATTTGCATAACTATGTTGTAGATCAATAGCTCGCGATGTAGCTCCCCCTTTATTTTTGATATGTTCCTAGAGAAAAACTAAGTTGAAAGATGTTAGTAGCAATGATGCGGATTGGATCCGTGATATGAGTATGTCGGTGGGAACGACACCTATGGGATCACAAGAATCCCTACTACGGTTGCGGGGCGCGGGGTTGTGAGAAGAGCGGATCAAACAGATAGCACACGGTTAGTTTATCCAGGTTCGGGCCGCGGGGATGCATAAAACCCTACTCCTGCTTTGGTGGATTGTATATCTGTGTTCTTGAGCTAGCTATGGGGCGTGAGGAGCTCCAAAAAGCCGAATCCTCCTCCTGGTCGCCTCGGGCCTCCTTTTATAGGAAAGGGGGTGCCATAGTGGCACACAAGAGGTGGAAAGGGTACAGTGATGTGAGGTTATCCCTCGCAGTATATGACAAGGCACATTTAATGCGTCTTGCCCAGGTGTCCTTGCTTTATCGGGGACGGGGGAGAGCCATGTCTCGTCCGTCGCCGCTCCCTCTCGCGTCGACACGCGCCCTGGCCAGCGGCGCCCGCGGTGCCATGTAGGCAGGCAGGCAGCTGAGGTGGCACGATGGTGGGTCTCCACGAAGATCTGCATGCCGCCACGCAGGTGCCTGCCCAGCTGGTTGGGTCGGCAGCTGCATGCGAACGGCGGTGGAGGTTTGACTGGCGTGGGTCTGATGGTGGCCCAACGGGTGTTCTTGGCAAGGGCCTTGCCGGGCCCCGGCAAGGCCCTTGCCAAGAACACCCGTTGGGCCACCCCGGCAAGGGTCTTGCCGTGGCGCCTGCTGTCATCCCCGGCAAGGCTCTTGCCGGGGGCCTTGTGGTCCTCCTTGGCTGGGATCCCACCAAGGATCATCATCTTCTGAAGGGTGTATCTGATCTCGAATGGCTTCACAAAGATCTGCATGCCACCACGGAGATGTCTCCCGAATCCTTGCCCCATGGGGGCAGTGGACTCAAGGGTGACTCACTCCGTAGGTGTGGGGTGAGCTTCCACGGCAAGGGTCTTGTCGGGTTTGCCAAAACCGCCTCCCGGCAAGGATCTTGCCGGGGGGTACGCTTCATCCCCTTTGCTCTTTGTGGTCTTGGTCTTGGCGTCATTCTGCTTCTCTTGAGCTCCAGCCTTACCTTGGCTCACCTCCCTTGCCTTGCTCAGTGTGGTGGTGCCCGTGGCTCAGACTGCCCATGCACAGTTATAGGGGTACAAAAAGTGTACCCCTCTTTTTGTACACCGACAGAGGATTATCCTCATTGCTGCACAGAAAAATTATGTCCTTGATGCACCACTAGGTGACAGACCTATTGCAGGAGCATATGCACATGTTATGAACGTTTGACAAAGCTCGGTATGATGACTACTTAATAGTTTAGTGCACCATGCTTTACGACTTAGAACTGGGACTTCAAAAATGTTTTGAACGCCATGGAGCATATAAGATGTTCCAAGAGCTGAAATTGGTATTTCAGACTCATGCCTGAGTCGAGAGGTATGGGACCTCTAACAAGTACTTTGCCTACAAGATGGAGGAGAATAGATCAGCTAGTGAGCATGTGCTTAGAATGTCTGAGTACTACAATCACTTGAATCAAGTGGGAGTTAATCTTCCAGATAAGATAGTGATTGACAGAGTTCTCTAGTCACTATCACCAAGTTACTAGAACTTCGTGATGAACTATAATATGCAAGGGATAAAGGAAACGATTCCCAAGCTCTTCGTGATGCTAAAATCGACGAAGGTAGAAATCAAGAAAAACATCAAGTGTTGATGGTTGACAAGACCACCAGTTTCAAGTAAAAGGGCAAGGGAAAGAAAGGGAACTTCAAGAAGAATGGTAGACAAGTATCCACTCCCATGAAGAAGCCTAAAGCTAGACCCAAGCCTAAAACTGAGTGCTTCTACTGCAAAGGAAATGGTCACTGGAAGTGGAACTGTCCTAGGTACTTGGCGGATAAGAAGGATGGCAAAGTGAACAAAGGTATATTTGATATGCATGTTATTGATGTGTACTTTACTAGTGTTTATAGCAACCCCTCAGTATTTGATACTAGTTCAGTTGCTGAGATTAGTAACTCAAAACAGGAGTTGCAAAATGAACAGAGACTAGTTAAGGGTGAAGTGACAATGTGTGTTGGAAGTGGTTCCAAGATTGATATGATCATCATCGCACACTCCATATACTTTCGGGATTAGTGTTGAACCTAAATAAATGTTATTTGGTGTTTGCGTTAAGCATGAATATGATTTGATCATCTTTATTGCAATACAGTTATTCATTTAAAGTCAGGGAATAATTGTTGTTCGGTTTACATGAATAAAACCTTCAATGGCCATACACCCAAGGAGACTGGTTTATTGAATCTCAATCATGGTGATACACATATCATAATATTGAAGCCAAAAGATGCAAAGTTAATAATGATAGTGTAACTTATTTGTGGCACTGCCGTTTAGGTCATATTGGTGTAAAGCGCATGAAGAAAATGCATGCTGATGGACTTTTGGAATCACTTGATTATGAATCAGTTGATCCTTGCGAACCATGCCTCATGGGCAAGATGACTAAGACTCCGTTCTCCGGAACAATGGGTGAGCAACAGACTTGTTGGAAATAATACATACTGATGTATGCAGTCCGATGAGTGTTGAGGCTCGTGACAGGTATCATTATTTTCTGACCTTCACAGATGATTTGAGTATATCTTCTTGATGAAACATAAATCTAAAACATTTCAAAAGTTCAAATAATTTAAGAGTGAAGTGGAAAATCATCGTAACAAGAAAATAAAGTTTCTACGATCTGATCGTGGAGGAGAATATTTGAGTTATGAGTTTGGTCTTCATTTGAAACAATGCAGAATAGTTTCACAACTCACGCCACCTGGAACACCACAGCGTAATGGTGTGTCCGAACATCATAACCGTACTTTATTAGATATGGTGCAATCTATGATGTCTCTTACCGATTTACCACTACCGTTTTGGGGTTATGCATTAAAGACAGCTGCATTCACATTAAATAGGGCACCATCTAAATCTGTTGAGACGACGCCATATGAACTGTGGTTTGGCAAGAAACCAAAGTTGTCGTTTCTTAAAGTTTGGGGTTGCGATGCTTATGTGAAAAAGTTTCATCCTGATAAGCTCAAACCGAAATCGGAGAAATGTGTCTTCATAGGATACCCAAAGGAGACAGTTGGGTACACCTTCTATCATAGATCCAAAGGCAAGACATTCGTTGCTAAGAATGGATCCTTTCTAGAGAAGGAGTTTCTCTCGAAAGAAGTGAGTGGGAGGAAAGTAGAACTTGATGATATAACTCTACCTGCTCCCTTATTGGAAAGTAGTTCATCACAGAAATCTGTTCCTGTGACTCCTACACCAATTAGTGAGGAAGCTAATGATGATGATCATGTAACTTCAGATCAAGTTACTACCGAACCTCGTAGGTCAACCGGAGTGAGATCCGCACTAGAGTGGTATGGTAATCCTGTTCTGGATGTCATGTTACTTGACCATGACGAACCTACGAACTATGAGGAAGCCATGATGAGCCCAGATTCCGCGAAATGGCTTGAGGCCATGAAATCTAAGATGGGATCCATGTATGAGAACAAAGTATGGACTTTGATTGACTTGCCCGATGATCGACGAGTCATTAAGAATAAATGGATCTTCAAGAGGAAGAGGATGCTGATAGTAGTGTTACTATCTACAAAAGCTCGAATTGTCGCAAAATGTTTTTGACAAGTTCAAGGTGTGGACTATGATGAGATTTTCTCACTCGTATCGATGCTTAAAAGTCTGTCCGAATCATGTTAGCAGTTGCCGCATTTTATGAAATCTGGCAAATGGATGTCAAAATTGTATTCCTTCATGGATTTCTTAAAAGAAGAGTTGCATATGATGCAACCAGAAGGTTTTGTCGATCCTAAAGGTGCTAACAAAGTGAGCAAGCTCCAGCGATCCATCTATGGACTGGTGCAAGCATCTCAGAGTTGGAATATATGCTTTGATAAAGTAATCAAAGCATATGGTTTTATACAGACTTGCGGTGAAGCCTATATCTACAAGAAAGTGAGTGGGAGCACTACAACATTTCTGATAAGTATATGTGAATGACATATTGTTGATTAGAAATAATGTAGAATTTTCTAGAAAGCATAAAGGAGTGTTTGAAAAGAGTTTTTCAAAGAAAGACCTCGATGAAGCTGCTTACACATTGAGCATCAAGATCTATAGAGATAGATCAAGACGCTTGATAAGTTTTTTCAATGAGTACATACCTTGACAATATTTTGAAGTAGTTCAAAATGGAATAGTCAAAGAAGGAGTTCTTGCCTGTGTTGCAAGGTGTGAAGTTGAGTAAAGACTCAAAACCCGACCACAGCAAAAAATACAAAGAGAGTGAAAAGTCATTCCCTATGCCTCAATCATAGGTTCTATAAAGTATGCTATGCAATTTACCAGTCCTATTGTATACCTTAGCATCTTTCTGGCAAGGGATTACAATAGTGATCTAGGAGTAGATCACTGGACAGCAGTCAAGATTATCCTTAGAGGACTAAGGAAATATTTCTCGGTTATGGAGGTGGTAAAAGAGTTCATCGTAAAGAGTTACATCGATGCAAGCTTTTTACATCGATCTAGATGACTCTAAGTCTCGATCTGGATACATATTGAAAGTGGGAGCAATTATCTAGAGTAGCTCCGTGCAGAGCATTGTAGACATAGAAATTTGCGAAATACATACGGATCTAAATGTTGCAGACCCGTAGACTAAACTTCTCTCACAAGCAAAACTTGATCACCCTTTGGGTGTTAATCACATAGCGATGTGAACTAGATTATTGACTCTAGTAAACCCTTTGGGTATTAGTCACATGGAGATGTGAACTAATCACATAAAGATGTGAACTAGATTATTGACTGTAGTGCAAGTGGGAGATTGAAGGAAATATGCCCTAGAGGCAATAATAAAGTTATTATTTCCTTATTTCATGATAAATGTTTATTATTCATGCTAGAATTGTATTAACCGAAAACATAATACATGTGTGAATACATAGACAAACAAAGTGTCACTAGTATGCCTCTACTTGACTAGCTCGTTGAATCAAAGATGGTTAAGTTTCCTATCCATAGACATGAGTTGTCATTTGATTAATGGGATCACATCATTAGAGAATGATGTGATTGACTTGATGAAGGAAATATGCCCTAGAGGCAATAATAAAGTTATTATTTATTTCCTTATATCATGATAAATGTTTATTATTCATGCTAGAATTGTATTAACTGGAAACATAATACTTGTGTGAATACATAGATAAACAGAGTGTCACTAGTATGCCTCTACTTGACTAGCTCGTTGATCAAAGATGGTTAAGTTTCCTAACCATAGACATGAGTTGTCATTTGATTAACGGGATCACATCATTAGGAGAATGATGTGATTGACTTGACCCATTCCGTTAGCTTAGCACTTGATCATTTAGTTTGTTGCTATTGCTTTCTTCATGACTTATACATGTTCCTATGACTATGAGATTATGCAACTCCTGTTTACCGGAGGAACACTTTGTGTGCCACCAAACGTCACAACGTAACTGGGTGATTATAAAGGTGCTCTACAGGTGTCTCCGAAGGTACTTGTTGGGTTGGCGTATTTTGAGATTAGTATTTGTCACTCCGATTGTCGGAGAGGTATCTCTGGGCCCACTCGGTAATGCACATCACTATAAGCCTTGCAAGCATTGCAACTAATGAGTTAGTTGTAGGATGATGTATTACGGAATGAGTAAAGAGACTTGCTGGTAACGAGATTGAACTAGGTATTGAGATACCGACGATCGAATCTCGGGCAAGTAACATACCGATGACAAAGGGAACAACGTATGTTGTTATGCGGTTTGACCGATAAAGATCTTCGTAGAATATGTGGGAGCCAATATGAGCATCCAGGTTCCACTATTGGTTATTGACCGGAGACGTGTCTCGGTCATGTCTACATAGTTCTCGAACTCGTAGGGTCCGCACGCTTAAAGTTCGGTGACGATATAGTATTATATGAGTTATGTATGTTGGTGACCGAATGTTGTTCGGAGTCCCGGATGAGATAACGGACATGACGAGGAGCTCCGGAATGGTCCGGAGGTAAAGATTCATATATTGGATGATATGGTTTGGCCAAGGGGTCAGGCCCATGGGGCTATAAGTCGGTGCAAAAGGAGTTTTGCGGAGGCCAGGGGGCCAAACGCCGGAGACCCTGGCATCTGGCCCTGGGCCAGACACCGAGGCCCATGGCGTCTGGGCCAGACGCCAAGAATTGTGGCGTTTGGTCCTGGAGTCTGAGTGGGACTCTTGGCTTTCGGGCAAAACCAACTTTGAGGAGGCTTTTGCTCCAAGTTTCGACCCCAGGGCTCAACATATAAATAGAGGGGCAGGGCAAGCACCAAAGACACATCAAGAAACACCAAGTCGTGTGTCGGCAACCCCGTCCCCTCTAGTTTGTCCTCCGTCATAGTTTTCGTAGTGCTTAGGCGAAGCCCTGCGGAGATTGTTCTTCACCAACACCATCACCATGCCGTCGTGTTGCCGGAACTCATCTACTACTTCGCCCCTCTTGCTGGATCGAGAAGGCGAGGACGTCACCGAGCCGAACGTGTGCAGAACTCGGAGGTGCCGTGCTTTCGGTACTTGGATCGGTCGGATCGTGAATACGTTCGACTACATCAACCGCATTGATATAACGCTTCCACGAACGGTCTACGAGGGTACGTAGATAACACTCTCCCCTCTCGGTGCTATGCATCACCATGATCCTGCGTGTGCGTAGGATTTTTTTTTGAAATTACTACGTTCCCCAACAGTGGCATCCGAGCCAGGTTTTATCCGTAGATGTCATATGCACGAGTAGAACACAAGTGAGTTGTGGGTGATATAAGTCATACTGCTTACCAGCATGTCATACTTTGGTTCGGCGGTATTGTTGGATGAAGCGGCCCGCGCTGACATTACGCGTATGCTTAGTCGAGACTGGTTCTACCGACGTGCTTTGCACACAGGTGGATGGCGGGTGTCAGTTTCTCCAACTTTAGTTGAACCGAGTGTGGCTACGCCCGGTCCTTGCGAAGGTTAAAACAGCACCAACTTGACGAACTATCGTTGTGGTTTTGATGCGTAGGTAAGAACGGTTCTTGCTAAGCCCAGTAGTAGCCACATAAAACTTGCAACAACAAAGTAGAGGACGTCTAACTTGTTTTTGCAGGGCATGTTGTGATGTTATATGGTCAAGACATGATGCTAAATTTTATTGCATGCGATGATCATGTTTTGTAACCGAGTTATCGGCAACTGGCAGGAGCCATATGGTTGTCTCTTTATTGTATGCAATGCAATCACCCTGTGGTGCTTTACTTTATCACTAAGCGGTAGCGATAGTCGTAGAAGCATAAGATTAGCGAGACGACAACGATGCTACGATGGAGATCAAGGTGGCGCGCCGGTGACGATGGTGATCATGACGGTGCTTCGAAGATGGAGATCACAAGCACAAGATGATGATGGCCATATCATATCACTTATATTGATTGCATGTGATGTTTATCTTTTATGCATCTTATTTTGCTTTGATTGACGGTAGCACTATAAGATGATCTCTCACTAAATTTCAAGATAAAAGTGTTCTCCCTGAGTATGCACCGTTGCCAAAGTTTGTCGTGCCCAGACACCACGTGATGATCGGGTGTGATAACTCTACGTCCATCTACAACGGGTGCAAGCCAGTTTTGCACACGCAAAATACTCAGGTTAAACTTGACGAGCCTAGCATATGCAGATATGGCCTCGGAACACTGAGACCGAAAGGTCGAGCGTGAATCATATAGTAGATATGATCAACATAGTGATGTTCTCCATTGAAAACTACTCCATTTCACGTGATGATCGGTTATGGTTTAGTTGATTTGGATCATGTGATCATTTAGATGATTAGAGGGATGTCTATCTAAGTGGGAGTTCTTAAGTAATATGATTAAATTGAACTTAAATTTATCATGAACTTAGTACCTGATAGTATCTTGCTTGTCTATGTTGATTGTAGATAGATGGCCCGTGCTATTGTTCCGTTGAATTTAATTGCGTTCCTTGAGAAAGCAAAGTTGAAAGATGATGGTAGCAATTACACGGACTGGGTCGTAACTTGAGGATTATCCTCATTCTTGCACAGAAAAGTTACGTTCTGGAAGCACCGCTAGGTGTACCACCTGCGCCAGCAATTGCAGACATTGTGAATGCCTGGCAGTCATGTGTTGATGACTACTCGATAGTTCAGTGTGCCATGCTTTACGGCTTAGAACCGAGACTTCAACGACGTTTGGAACGTCATGGAGCATATGAGATGTTCCAAGAATTGAAGTTAATATTTCAAAAGAATGCCCGGATTGAGAGATATGAAGTCTCCAATAAGTTCTACAGCTGCAAGATGGAGGAGAATAGTTCTGTCAGTGAGCATATACTCAAGATGTCTGGGTACTGCAATCACTTGATTCAACTAGGAGTTAATCTTACGGATGATAGCGTCATTGACAGAATTCTTCAATCACTGCCACCAAGCTACAAAAGCTTCATGATGAACTATAACATGCAAGGGATGGATAAGACGATTCCCGAGCTCTTCGCAATGCTAAAGGCTGTGGAGGTAGAAATCAAGAAGGAGCATCAAGTGTTGATGGTCAATAAGACCACCAGTTTCAAGAAAAATGGCAAAGGGAAGAAGAAGGGGAACTTTAAGAAGAACAACAAGCAAGTTGCTGCTCAAGAGAAGAAACCCAAGTCTGGACCTAAGCCTGAGACTGAGTGCTTCTACTGCAAGCAGACTGGTCACTGGAAGCGGAACTGCCCTAAATATTTGGCGGATAAGAAGGATGGTAAGGTGAACAAAGGTATATGTGATATACATGTTATTGATGTGTACCTTACCAGAGCTCGCAGTAGCACCTGGGTATTTGATACTGGTTCTGTTGCTAATATTTGCAACTCAAAACAGGTACTACGTATTAAGCGAACACTGGCCAAGGACGAGGTGACGATGCGCGTGGGAAACGGTTCCAAAGTCGATGTGATCGCTGTCGGCACGATACCTCTACATCTACCTTCGGGATTAGTATTAGACCTAAATAATTGTTATTTGGTGCCAGCGTTGGGCATGAACATTATATCTGGATCTTGTTTGATGCGAGGCAATTATTCATTTAAATTAGAGAATAATTGTTGTTCTCTTTATATGAGTAATATCTTTTATGGCCATGCACCCTTGAAGAGTGGTCTATTTTTGATGAATCTCGATAGTAGTGATACACATATTCATAATGTTGAATCCAAAAGATGCAGAGTTGATAATGATAGTGCAACTTATTTGTGGCACTGCCATTTAGGTCATATCGGTGTAAAGCGCATGAAGAAACTCCATATTGATGGACTTTTGGAACCACTTGATTATGAATCCCTTGGTACTTGCGAACCGTGCCTCATGGGAAAGATGACTAAAACGCCGTTCTCCGGAACTATGGAGAGAGCAACAGATTTGTTGGAAATCATACATACAGATGTATGTGGTCCAATGAATATTGAAGCTCATGGCAGATATCATTATTTTCTCACCTTCACAGATGATTTGAGCAGATATGGGTATATCTACTTAATGAAACATAAGTCTGAAACATTTGAAAAGTTCAAAGAATTTCAGAGTGCAGTTGAAAATCATCGTAACAAGAAAATATAGTTTCTACGATCAGATCATGGAGGAGAATATTTGAGTTACGAGTTTGGTCTACATTTGAAATAATGCGGAATAGTTTCGCAACTCATGCCACCCGGAACACCATAGCGTAATGGTGTGTCCGAACATCGTAATCGTACTTTACTAGATATGGTACGATCTATGATGTCTCTTACTGATTTACCGCTATCATTTTGGGGTTATGCTTTAGATACGGCTGCATTCACGTTAAATAGGGCACCATCGAAATCCGTTGAGATGACGCCTTATGAACTGTGGTTTGGCAAGAAACCAAAGTTGTCATTTCTTAAAGTTTGGGGTTGCGATGCTTATGTGAAAAAGCTTCAACATGATAAGCTCGAACCCAAATCGGAAAAATGTGTCTTCATAGGATACCCAAAGGAGACTGTTGGGTACACCTTCTATCACAGATCCGAAGGCAAGACATTCGTTGCTAAGAATGGATCCTTTCTAGAGAAGGAGTTTCTCTCGAAAGAAGTGAGTGGGAGGAAAGTAGAACTTGATGAGGTAACTGTACCTGCTCCCTTATTGGAAAGTAGTTCATCACAGAACCGGTTCCTGTGACGCCTACACCAATTAGTGAGGAAGTTAATGATGATGATCATGAAACTTCAGATCAAGTTATTACTGAACCTCGTAGATCAACCAGAGTAAGATCCGCACCAGAGTGGTACGGTAATCCTGTTATGGAAGTCATGTTACTAGACCATGATGAACCTACGAACTATGAAGAAGCAATGGTGAGCCCAGATTCCGCAAAATGGCTTGAAGCCATGAAATCTGAGATGGGATCCATGTATGAGAACAAAGTGTGGACTTTGTTTGACTTGCCCGTTGATCGGCAAGCCATTGAGAATAAATGGATCTTCAAGAAGAAGACCGACATTGACGATAATGTTACTGTCTATAAAGCTCGACTTGTTGCAAAAGGTTTTTGACAAGTTCAAGGGATTGACTACAATGAGACCTTCTCACCCCTAGCGATGCTTAAGTCTGTCTGAATCATGTTAGCAATTTCCGCATTTTATGATTATGAAATTTGGAAAATGGATGTAAAAACTGCATTCCTGAATGGATTTCTAGAGGAAGAGTTGTATATGATGCAACTAGAAGGTTTTGTCATTCCAAAGGGAGCTAACAAAGTATGCAAGCTCCAGCGATCCATTTATGGACTGGTGCAAGCCTCTCGGAGTTGGAATAAACACTTTGATAGTGTGATCAAAGCATTTGGTTTTATACAGACTTTTGGAGAAGCCTGTATTTACAAGAAAGTGAGTGGGAGCTCTATAGCATTTCTGATATTATATGTGGATGACATATTGTTGATTGGAAATGATATAGAATTTCTGTATAGCATAAAGGGATACTTGAATAAGAGTTTTTCAATGAAAGACCTCGGTGAAGCTGCTTATATATTGGGCATCAAGATCTATAGAGATAGATCAAGACGCTTAATTGGACTTTCACAAAGCACATACCTTGACAAAAATTTGAAGAAGTTGAAAATGGATCAAGCAAAGAAAGGGTTCTTGCCTGTGTTACAAGGTGTGAAGTTGAGTAAGACTCAATGCCCGACCACTGCAGAAGATAGAGAGAAGATGAAAGATGTTCCCTATGCTTCAGCCATAGACTCTATCATGTATGCAATGCTGTGTACCAGACCTGATGTGTGCCTTGCTATAAGTCTAGCATGGAGGTACCAAAGTAATCCAGGAGTGGATCACTAGACAGCGGTCAAGAACATCCTGAAACTGAAAAGGACTAAGGATATATTTCTCATTTACGGAGGTGACAAAGAGCTAGTCGTAAATGGTTACGTTGATGCAAGCTTTGACACTGATCCAGACGATTCTAAATCGCAAACTAGATACGTGTTTACATTGAATGATGGAGCTGTCAGTTGGTGCAGTTCTAAACAAAGCGTCGTGGCGGGATCTACATGTGAAGCGGAGTACATAGCTGCTTCGGAAGCAGCGAATGAAGGAGTTCATATCCGATCTAGGTGTCATACCTAGTGCATCGGGTCCAATGAAAATCTTTTGTGACAATACTGGTGCAATTGCCTTGGCGAAGGAATCCAGATTTCACAAGAGAACCAAGCACATCAAGAGACGCTTCAATTCCATCCGGGATCTAGTCCAGGTAGGAGACATAGAAATTTGCAAGATACATACGGATCTGAATGTTGCAAACCCGTTGACTAAGCCTCTTCCACGAGCAAAACATGATCAGCACCAAGACTCCATGGGTGTAAGAATCATTACTATGTAATCTAGATTATTGACTCTAGTGCAAGTGGGAGACTGAAGGAAATATGCCCTAGAGGCAATAATAAAGTTATTATTTATTTCCTTATATCATGATAAATGTTTATTATTCATGCTAGAATTGTATTAACCGGAAACATAATACTTGTGTGAATACATAGACAAACAGAGTGTCACTAGTACGCCTCTACTTGACTAGCTCGTTGATCAAAGATGGTTAAGTTTCCTAACCATAGACATGAGTTGTCATTTGATTAACGGGATCACATCATTAGGAGAATTATGTGATTGACTTGACCCATTCCGTTAGCTTAGCACTTGATCGTTTAGTTTGTTGCTATTGCTTTCTTCCTGACTTATACATGTTCCTATGACTATGAGATTATGCAACTCACATTTACCGGAGGAACACTTTGTGTGCCACCAAACGTCACAACGTATCTGGGTGATTATAAAGGTGCTCTACAGGTGTCTCCGAAGGTACTTGTTGGGTTGGCGTATTTCGAGATTAGGATTTGTCACTCCGATTGTCGGAGAGGTATCTATGGGCCCACTCGGTAATGCACATCACTATAAGCCTTGCAAGCATTGCAACTAATGAGTTAGTTGCGGGATGATGTATTACGAAACGAGTAAAGAGACTTGCCGGTAACGAGATTGAACTAGGTATTGAGATACCGACGATCGAATCTCGGGCAAGTAACATACTGATGACAAAGGGAACAACGTATGTTGTTGTGTGGTCTGACCGGTAAAGATCTTCATAGAATATGTAGGAGCCAATATGGGCATCCAGGTCCCGCTATTGGTTATTGGCCAAAGAGGTGTCTCGGTCATGTCTACATAGTTCTCGAACCCGTAGGGTCCGCACACTTAATGTTTGTTGACGATATAGTATTATATGAGCTATGTATGTTGGTGACCAAATGTTGTTCGGAGTCCCGGATGAGATCACAGACATGACGAGGATCTCTGGAATGGTCCGGAGGTAAAGATTCATATATTGGATGATATGGTTTGGCCAAGGGGTCAGGCCCATGGGGCTATAAGTCGGTGCAAAAGGAGTTTTGCGGAGGCCAGGGGGCCAAACGCCGGAGACCCTAGCGTCTGGCCCTGGGCCAGACGCCGAGGCCCATGGCGTCTAGGCCAGACGCCAAGGATTGTGGCATTTGGTCCTGGAGTCCGAGTGGGACTCTTGCCTTTCAGGCAAAACCGACTTTGAGGAGGCTTTTGCTCCAACTTTCGACCCGAGGGATCAACATATAAATAGAGGGGCAGGGCTAGCACCAAAGACACATGAAGAAACACCATCTATAATTTTTGATTGCTCCATGCTATATTATCTACTGTTTTGAATGTTTATGGGCTTTATTATACACTTTTATATCATTTTTGGGACTAACCTATTAACCCAGAGCCCAGTGCCAGTTTCTGTTTTTACCCTGTTTTAGGGTTTCGAAGAAAAGGAAAATCAAACGGAGTCCAATTGACCTGAAACTTCACGGAACTCATTTTTGGAAGGAAAGAAGCCCAGAAGACTTGGAGTGCACATCGGGGGCTCTATGAGGAGGTCACGAGGCTGGGGGCGCGCCCACCCCCCTGGGCGCGCCCTCCACCCTCGTGAGCCCCTCGTGGCCCCCTGACGTACTTCTTTCGCCTATATATCTCCATATACCCTCAAAACATCCGTGAGCACAATAGATCGGGAGTTCCGCCACCAGAAGCCTCCGTAGCCACCGAAAGCCAATCTAGACCCATTCCGGCACCCTGCCGGAGGGGGCAATCCTTCTCCGGTGGCCATCTTCATCATCCCGGTGCTCTCCATGACGAGGAGGGAGTAGTTCTCCCTCGGGGCTGAGGGTATGTACCAGTAGCTATGTGTTTGATCTCTCTCTCATGTTCTTAAGGTGATACGATCTTGATGTATCGCGAGCTTTGCTATTATAGTTGGATCCTATGATGTTTTCTCCCCCCTCTACTCTCTTGTAATGAATTGAGTTTCCCCTTTGAAGTAATCTTATCGGATTGAGTCTTTATAGATTTGAGAACACTTGATGTATGTCTTGCTGTGCATATCTGTGGTGACATTGGGATACCACGTGACTCACTTGATGTATGTTTTCGTGACGAACTTGCGGGTTCCGCCCATGAACCTATGCATAGGGGTTGGCACACGTTTTCGTCGTGATTCTCCGGTAGAAACTTTGGGGCACTCCTTGAGGTCCTTTGTGTTGGTTGAATAGATGAATCTGAGATTGTGTGACGCATATCGTATAATCATACCCACGGATACTTGAGGTGACATTGGAGTATCTAGGTGACATTAGGGTTTTGGTTGATTTGTGTCTTAAGGTGTTGTTCTAGTACGAACTCTAGGGCTGTTTGTGACACTTATAGGAATAGCCCAACGGATTGATTGGAAAGAATAACTTTGAGGTGGTTTCGTACCCTACCATAATCTCTTCGTTATCCGCTATTAGTGACTTTGGAGTGACTCTTTGTTGCATATTGAGGGATAGTTATGTGATCCAATTATGTTATTATTGTTGAGAGGACTTGCACTAGTGAAAGTATGAACCCTAGGCCTTGTTTCCTAGCATTGCAATACCGTTGACGCTCACTTTTACCATTAGTTACCTTGCTGTTTTTATAATTTCAGATTACAAATACCTTTATCTATCATCCATATTGCACTTGTATCACCATCTCTTCGCCAAACTAGTGCACCTATACAATTTACCGTTGTATTGGGTGTGTTGGGGACACAAGAGACTCTTTGTTATTTGGTTGCAGGGTTGCTTGAGAGAGACCATCTTCATACTACGCCTCCTATGGATTGATAAACCTTAGGTCATCCACTTGAGGGAAATTTGCTACTGTCCTACAAACCTCTGCACTTGGAGGCCCAACAACGTCTACAAGAAGAAGGTTGTGTAGTAGACATCAAGCTCTTTTCTGGCGCCGTTGCCGGGGAGGTGAGTGCTTGAAGGTATATCTTTAGATCTTGCAATCGAGTCTTTTAGTTTCTTGTTTTATCACTAGTTTAGTTTATAAAAGAAAATTAAAAATGGAATTGAGTTTGTCTCATACGTTCATCTTTTTAATATCTTTCGTGAGTATGATGGAAAGGATAATTGTGCTAAAGTTCTAGAAGAAGAAATCTATAAAATGTTTGGCACTAAATATTTGAATGATGAGCATGATTGCAATGTTGTTAGTACGAATTCTTTGAATATCCATGATGCTAATGATATGCAAAGCCACAAGCTTGGGGAAGCTATGTTTGATGAAGATGATATTTTTTGTCCCCCAAGTTTTGATGAGCAAATTTATTATGATGAAAGCATGCCTCCTATCTATGATGATTATTGTGATGACACGTATGCTTTAAAGAATAATAATAACAATGAAACTTGTCATATTGATTTCAATTTTCAATCCCATGATAATTACTTTGTTGAGTTTGCTCCCACTACTATTAATGAGAAGAATTTTGCTTGTGTGGAGAGTAATAAAATTGCTATGCTTATAGATCATGAAAAGAATGCTTTAGGTGCTGGTTATATTGTTGAATTCATTCATGATTCTACTGAAAATTATTATGAGGGAGGAATATATGCTTGTAGGAATTGCAATAATATCAAGTTTCCTCTCTATGTGCTTAAAATTTTAAAGTTATGCTTGCTTTACCTTCCTATGCAAGTTGATTCTTGTTCCCATAAATTGTTTGTTCACAAAATCCCTATGCATACAAAGTGGGTTATGCTTAAATGTTCTAGTCATATTCTTCATGATGCTCTCTTTATGTTTCAATTCTTATCTTTTATGTGAGCATCATTGAAACCATCATGCCTGGCTAGGGGCATTAAACGATAGCGCTTGTTGGGAGGCAACCCAATTTTATTTTAGTTACTTGGTTTTTGTTCCTCTTTAGTAATAAATAATTTATCTAGCCTCTGTTATGATTGTGTTTTTTTGTGTTTAATTAGTGTTTGTGCCAAGTAGAACCGTTGGGAAGACTTGGGGAAAGTCTTGTTGAACTTGCTGTAAAAAATAGAAACTTTAGCGCTCACGAGAACTGCTGTCATTTTTATTTTGAAAGTGATATTTAGTTAATTATTTTTGAATATGATTAATAGATAAATTCCTCACGCAAGATCATGGTGATGCATAGCAATGAGAGGGAAGAGTATCGTCCACGTACCCTCGTAGACCGTAAGCGGAAGCGTTATGAGAACACGGTTGATGTAGTCGAACTCTTCATGATCCGACCGATCCAAGTACCGAACACACGGCACCTTCGAGTTCAGCACATGTTCAGTTCGATGACGTCCCACGAACTCCAATCCAGCAGAGCTTTGCTACCTCTTGAGCACTGCATTGGTTTTCCCTTGAAGAGGAAAGGGTTATGCAACAAAGTAGCATAAGTATTTCCCTCAGTTTTTGTGAACCAAGGTATCAATCCAGTAAGAGGCCACACGCAAGTCCCTTGTACCTACAAAAAAAATAAGAACCTCGCAACCAACACGATAAAGGGGTTGTCAATCCCTTCACGGCCACTTACGAGAGCGAGATCTGATAGATATGATAATGATAAGATAAATATTTTTGGTGTTTTTATGATATAGATTGAAAGTAAAAATTGCAAAGTAAAATAGATTGGAAACTTATATGATGGAGAATAGACCCGAGGGCCATAGGATCCACTAGTGGCTTCTCTCAAGATAGCATAAGTATTACGGTGGGTGAACGAATTACTGTCGAGCAATTGATAGAATTGAGCATAGTTATGAGAGTATCTAGGCATGATCATGAATATAGGCATCACGTCCGTGACAAGTAGACCGACTCCTGCTTACATATACTACTATTACTCCACACATCGACCGCTATCCAGCATGCATCTAGAGTATTAAGTTCATGTGAACAGAGTAACACATTAGGTAAGATGACATGATGTAGAGGGATAAACTCAAGCAATATGATATAAACCCCATCTTTTTATCCTCGATGGAAACAATACAATACGTGTCGTTTCCCTTTCTGTCACTGGGATCGAGCACCGCAAGATTGAACCCAAAGCTAAGCACTTCTCCCATTGCAAGAAAGATCAATCTAGTAGGCCAAACCAAACTGATAATTCGAAGAGACTTGCAAAGATAACCAATCATGCATAAAAGAATTAAGAGAAGATTCAAATATTGTTCATAGATAGACTTGATCATAAACCCACAATTCATCGGATCTCGACAAACACACCGCAAAAAGAGTTATGTCGAATAGATCTCCAAGAAGATTGAGGAGAACATTGTATTGAGATCCAAAGAGAGAGAAGAAGCCATCTAGCTACTAGCTATGGACCCGAAGGTCTGAAGTAAACTACTCACACATCACCGGAGAGGCCATGGAGTTTATGTAGAGGCCCTCCGTGATCGATGCCCCCTCCGACGGAGCTCCAGAAAAGGCCCCGAGATGGGATCTCTTTGGTACAGAAGGTTGCGGCGGTGGAAATAGGGTTTCGTGGTGCTCCTGGATGTTTTCGGGGTATATGAATATATATAGGAGGAAGAAGTAGGTCGGTGGAGCAACGAGGGGCCCACAAGGGTGGAGGGCGCGCCTAGGGGGGTAGGCACGCCCCCTGCCTCGTGGCCTCCTCGATTGTTTCTTAACGTCCACTCCAAGTCCCCTGGATCACGTTTGTTCCAAAAATAACTCTCCCAAATGTTTCATTCCGTTTGGATTCCGTTTGATATTCCTTTTCTGCGAAACACTGAAATAGGCAAAAAAATAGCAATTTGCACTGGGCCTTGGGTTAATAGGTTAGTCCCAAAAATAATATAAAAGTCTAAAATAAAGCCCATTAACATCCAAAATAGAATATATAATAGCATAGAACAATAAAAAATTATAGATACGTTGGAGACGTATCAACATCCCCAAGCTTAATTCCTGCTCGTCCTCGAGTAGGTAAATGATAAAAACAGAATTTTGGATGTGGAATGCTTTCTAGCATATTCTCAATGTAAATCTATTTATTGTGGCATGAATATTCAGATCTGAAAGATTCAAGATAAAAGTTTAATATTGACATGAAGATAGTAATACTTCAAGCATACTAACTAAGCAATCATGTCTTCTCAAAATGACATGGCCAAAGAAAGTTATCCCTACAAAATCATATAGTCCGGCTATGCTCTATCTTCACCACACAAAATATTTAAATCATGCACAACCCCGATGACAAGCCAAGCAATTGTTTCATACTTTTGATGCTCTCAAACTTTTTCAATCTTCACGCAATATATGAGCGTGAGCCATGGATATAGCACTATAGGTGGAACAGAATGGTGGTTGTGGAGAAGACAAAAAAGGAGAAGATAGTCTCACATCAACTAGGAGTATCAACGAGCTATGGAGATGCCCATTAATAGATATCAATGTGAGTGAGTAGGGATTGCCATGCAACAGATGCACTAGAGCTATAAGTGTATGAAAGCTCAACAAAATAAACTAAGTGGGTGTGCATCCAACTTGCTTGCTCATGAAGACCTAGGGCATTTTGAGGAAGCCCATCATTGGAATATACAAGCCAAGTTCTATAATGTGAAATTCCCACTAGTATATGAAGGTGACGACATAGGAGACTCTCTATCATGAAGATCTTGGTGCTACTTTGAAGCACAAGTGTGGTAAAAGGATAATAACATTGTCCCTTCTCTCGTTTTCTCTCATTTTTTTATTTGGGCCTTTTCTCTTTTTTATGGCCTCTTTTTCTTTTTTTTGTCCGGAGTCTCATCCCGACTTGTGGGGGAATCATAGTCTCCATCATCCTTTCCTCACATGGGACAATACTCTAATAATGATGATCATCACACTTTATTTACTTACAACTCAAGAATTACAACTCAATACTTAGAACAAAATATGACTCTATGTGAATACCTCCGGCGGAGTACCGGGATACGCAATGAATCAAGAGTGACATGTATGAAAGAATTATGAATGGTGGCTTTGCCACAAATACGATGTCAACTACATGATCATGCAAAGCAATATGACAATGATGAAGCGTGTCATAATAACAGAACGGTGGAAAGTTGCACGACAATTGAGGGAGTCCTAGATTAGGGGGTCCTCGGATAGACAGACTATATACTTTGGCCGGACTGTTGGACTATGAGGATACAAGATTGAAGACTTCGTAACGTGTCTGGGTGGGACTCTCCTTTGCGTGGAAGGCAAGCTTGGCGATTCGGATATGTAGATATCCTTCTTTGTAACCGACTCTGTGCAACCCTAGCCCCCTCCGGTGTCTATATAAACTGGAGGGTTTAGTCCGTAGGACAAGAACAATCATAATCATAGGCTAGCTTCTAGGGTTTAGCCTCTACGATCTCGTGGTAGATCAACTCTTGTAATACTCATATCATCAAGATCAATGAAGCAGGAAGTAGGGTATTACCTCCATTGAGAGGGCCGGAACCTGGGTAAACATTGTGTCCCCCGCCTCCTATTACCATCGGCCTTAAACGCACAGTTCGGGACCCCCTACCCGAGATACGCCAGTTTTGACATCGACATTGGTGCTTTCATTGAGAGTTCCACTGTGCCGTCACGTAAAGGCTTGATGGCTCCTTCGATCATTGGCAACGATGCGATCCAGGGTGAGGTTTTTCTCCCCGGACAGATATTCATATTCGGCGGCTTCGTACTGCGGGCCAACTCGCTTGGCCATCTAGAGAAGATCGGTAGCTACGGCCCTGGCCATCAGGTCAGATTTGGAAGCTTGAACTGCACTGCCTATATCCGCGGAGACTTGATCTTTGACGGATTTGAGCTCATGTCAGGTGCGCCACACAGTCACGATGAGCATGACTTAGCTCTGCCGTCGGATGGTGTTCGGGAGATCGCACATGCGGTTACTCCGGCCCTCAATCCGGAGCAGATCGTGCCATCCGAGGACGAGTGGATGGACCCCGCCACGGAGGCCGCACACTCAGCGGTGATAGAGCCGAACACTGACTTCACCTCCTATGAGACCTGTGTTACCAGACCCTTGGATTCGTCCCCGGCCACAGGCTCCGAACCGCCTGCGTCCGTGCCTATCCAATCTGATTGGGAACTGATCATGGAGTTTACCTCCGCGGATATTTTTCAGCACTCGCCCTTGGGCGATGTGCTAGATTCATTGAGGTCTCTCTCCTTGTCAGGAGACCCTCGGCCGAACTATGTCCGGCTCGAGTGGGAAGCGGACGACGAAGGAATTCGTTCCCCACCCACCACCCACCTAATAGCCACTGTCGACAACTTAACCAACATGCTTGATTTCGACTTCGAAGACATCGACGGTATGGACGACGATGCAGGAGAGAAACAGGAACCACCGCCCATAGGGCGCTGGACAGCCACTTCATCACACGATATATACATGGTGGATACACCCAAAGAAAACAACGACGAGGAATGGGAGGATGCAGCGAAGGATAGTCCCCTCGAGAAGCAACCAAAGCAACGACGTAGGCGCCGCTCCAAATCCAGCCTCAGTAAAAACATCGATAACAGCGCAAGAAAGAATAATACCCCGGTCGAATCCAAAGGAAACTACGACCACAGGGACCCAGCGATGGAGCAGGATGAGCCAGCGGACGGCAAACATAGTACAGAGCTGCTGTCCGATCACGGCGACGCAGATGGTAAAGCTCATCAACCTGTCTCCGGAGAGGAGAACAGTCCGGACGATGATGCACACATTATCCTGGAAAGGCACTTGGAATAAGAGAACCTCCATAGAAGGCTTATCGCCACCATGAGGAGCTTGAACAAGCAGAAGCAAAGGCTTAAGGCCGCGCAAAATACGCTCAACAGCTGATGGAACAAAGTGCATGACACTGAAGAAAAGTACGGTGGCAGTCGCCACACACAGAGCTATCCAAAGCGCAAGTTGCTGCCTGAATTCGACGACGAGGCTTTAGAGCCAATTCAGCCGAAAAATGAAACGGCTGATCAGCCGGATCGACCACCCCGTGGCCGCGATAGGGCGGCTAACGACATTGCACACAAGTCAGCACACGATTTGCGTGAAGACCTGCACAAAAAAGCCAGTATGGCCAGGTCCATCTACGGATCTAAGAAGCGCGGTCCGGCACAGAATCATAGCCGCCCAAAAGACTATACTGACCGAATAACAGCTCGGAATCAAAACAAAACGCTACAACCGTCCGAAGAATGCCATGACACATTCAAATACAGGGGTGCCGCGCACCCCCTATGCTTCACCGATGAGGTGCTGCACCATGAATTTCCAGAGGGATTCAAACCCGTTAACATAGAGGCATACGACGGAATGACATACCCTGGGGTCTAGATTGAGGACTCTATCCTTCACATCCACATGGCTCACGGAGATGATCTCCACGCCATCAAATACTTGCCCCTCAAGCTGAAAGGACCAACTCAGCACTGGCTGAAAAGCCTCCCCGAAAACTCAATGGGAAGCTGGGAAGAGCCTGAGGATGAGGATGCTTTTAGGGCCAATTTTCAAGGGACCTATGTCCGACCTCCAGACGCAGACGATTTAAGTCACATAATTCAACAGCCCGGAGAGTCAGCCCGAAAGCTTTGGAACATATTTCTCACGAAGAAGCATCAAATCGTCAACTGCCTGGATGCCGAAGCCTTAGCGGCTTTCAAGCACAGTGTCCGGGACGAATGGCTCACCAGACACCTCGACCAGGAAAAACCGAGGACAATGACAGCCCTAGCGAGCCTTATGATCTGCTTTTGCGCGGGCGAAGACAGTTGGCTGGCCCGTAGCGGCAAAGTAGCGTAAGTATTTCCCTTGAAGAGGAAAGGGTGATGCAGTGCTACCTCTTGAGCACTACGTTGGTTTTCCCCGAAGAGGAAGGGGTGATGCAGCAAAGTAGCATAAGTATTTCCCTCAGTTTTGAGAACCAAGGTATTAATCCAGTAGGAGGCTACGCGGGAGTCCCTCGTACCTGCACAAAACAAATAAATCCTCGCAACCAACGCGAATAGGGGTTGTCAATCCCTACACGGCCACTTACGAGAGTGAGATCTGATAGATATGATAAGATAATATTTTTTGGTATTTTTGTGATAAAGATGCAAAGTGAAATAAAGGCAAAGTAAAAAGCAAAGGAAATAACTAAGTAGTAGAAGATTAATATGATAGAGATAGACCCGGGGGCCATAGGTTTCACTATTGGCTTCTCTCGAGAGCATAAGTATTCTACGGTGGGTGAACAAATTACTGTTGAGCAATTGACAGAATTGAGCATAGTTATGAGAATATCTAGGTATGATCATGTATATAGGCATCACGTTCGAGACAAGTAGACCGACTCCTGCCTGCATCTACTACTATTACTCCACTCATCGACCGCTATCCAGCATGCATCTAGACTATTAAGTTAATGAAAACAGAGCAACGCCTTAAGCAAGATGACATGATGTAGAGGGATAAACTCATGCAATATGATGAAAACCCCATCTTGTTATCCTCGATGGCAACAATACAATACGTGCCTTGCTGCCCCTACTGTCACTGGGAAAGGACACCGCAAGATTGAACCCAAAGCTAAGCACTTCTCCCATTGCAAGAAAGATCAATCTAGTAGGCCAAACCAAACTGATAATTCCAAGAGACTTGCAAAGATAACCAATCATACATAAAAGAATTCAGAGAAGATTCAAATATTGTTCATAGATAGACTTGATCATAAACCCACAATTCATCGGTCTCAACAAACACACCGCAATAAGAAGATTACATCGAATAGTTCTCCACAAGAGAGGGGGAGAACATTGTATTGAGATCCAAAAACAGAGAAGAAGCCATCTAGCTAATAACTATGGACCCGTAGGTCTAAGGTAAACTACTCACACTTCATCGGAGGGGCTATGGTGTTGATGTAGAAGCCCTCCGTCATCGATGCCCCCTCCGGCGGAGCTCCAGAACAGGCCCCAAGATGGGATCTTGTGGATACAGAAAGTTGCGGTGGTGGAATTAGGGTTTTGGCTCCGTATCTGATCGTTTGGGGGTACGTAGGTATATATAGGAGGAAGGAGTATGTCGGTGGAGCAACAGGGGGCCCGCGAGGGTGGAGGGCGCACCTGGGGGGGGGGGGGCGTAGGCGCCCCCCTACCTCGTGGCCTCCTCTTTTGTGTCTTGACATAGGGTCCAAGTCTCTTGGGTCTTGTTCGTTGAGAAAATCACGTTCCCGAAGGTTTCATTCCGTTTGCACTCCGTTTGATATTCCTTTTCTTCGAAATCCTAAAACAGGCAAAAAACATCAATTCTGGGCTGGGCCTCCGGTTAATAGGTTAGTCCCAAAAATAATATAAAAGTGGATAATAAAGCCCAATAATGTCCAAAACTGTAGATAATATAGCATGGAGCAATCAAAAATTATAGGTATGTTGGAGACGTATCAAACATCCCCAAGCTTAATTCCTGCTCGTCCTCGAGTAGGTAAATGATAAAAACAAATTTTTTGATGCGGCGTGCTACTTGGCATAATTTTAATGTAATTCTTCTTAATTGTGGTATGAATATTCAGATCCGAAAGATTCAAGACAAAAGTTTAATATTGACATAAAAATAATAATACTTCAAGCATACTAACAAAGCAATTATGTCTTCTCAAAATAGCATGGTCGAAGAAAGTTATCCCTACAAAATCATATAGTCTGGCTATGCTCCATCTTCACCACACAAAATATTTAAATCATGCACAACCCCGATGACAAGCCAAGCAATTGTTTCATACTTTTGGTGTTCTCTAACTTTTTCAATCTTCACGCAATACATGAGCGTGAGTCATGGACATAGCACTTATAGGTGGAATAGAATGGTGGTTGTGGAGAAGATAAAAAGGGAGAAGATAGTCTCACATCAACTAGGCGTATCAACGGGCTATGGAGATGCCCATCAATAGATATCAATGTGAGTGAGTAGGGATTGCCATGCAACAGATGCACTAGAGCTATAAGTATATGAAAGCTCAAAAAGAAACTAAGTGGGTGTGCATCCAACTTGCTTGCTCATGAAGACCTAGGGCATTTTGAGGAAGCCCATCATTGGAATATACAAGCCAAGTTCTATAATGAAAAATTCCCACTAGTATATGAAAGTGATAACATAGGAGACTCTCAATCATGAATATCATGGTGCTACTTTGAAGCACAAGTGTGGTAAAAGTATAGTAACATTGCCCCTTCTCTCTTTTTCTCTCATTTTTTTATTTGGGCCTTTTCTCCTTTTTTATGGCCTCTTTTCTTTCTCCCCTTTTTTCGTCCGGAGTCTCATCTCGACTTGTGGGGGAATCATAGTCGCCATCATCCTTTCCTCACTGGGACAATGCTCTAATAATGATGACCATCACACTTTTATTTTCTTACAACTCAACAATTACAACTTAATACTTAGAACAAAACATGACTCTATATGAATGCCTCCGGCGGTGTACCGGGATATGCAATGACTCATGAGTGACATGTATGAAAGAATTATGAATGGTTGCTTTGCCACAAATACGATGTCGACTACATGATCATGCTAAGCAATATGACAATGATGGAGTGTGTTATAATAAACAGAATGGTGGAAAGTTGCATGGCAATATATCTCGGAATGGCTATGGAAATGCCATAATAGGTAGGTATGGTGGCTGTTTTGAGGAAGGTATATGGTGGGTGTATGATACCGGCGAAAGGTGCGCGGTATTAGAGAGGCTAGCAAAGGTGGAAGGGTGAGAAAAGTGTGTATAATCCATGGACTCAACATTAGTCATAAAGAACTCATATACTTATTGCAAAAATCTACAAGTTATCAAAGCAAAGTATTACGCGCATGCTCCTAGGGGGATATATTGGTAGGAAAAGACCATCGCTCATCCCCGACCGCCACTCATAAGGAAGACAATCAAAAAATAAATCATGCTCTGACTTCATCACATAACGGTTCACCATACGTGCATGCTATGAGAATCACAAACTTTAACACAAGTATTCTTCAAATTCACAACTACTCAACTAGCACAACTTTAATATCACCATCTTCATATCTCAGAACAATTACCAAGCATCGAACTTCTCATAGTATTCAACACACTCATAAGAAAGTTTTATTATTAATCTTGTATACCAAGCATATTAGGATTTTAAGAAAATTACCATGCTATTTAAGACTCTCAAAATAATCTAAGTGAAGCATGAGAGATCAATAGTTTCTATAAAACAAATTCACCACCGTGCTCTAAAAGATATAAGTGAAGTACTAGAGCAAAACTACATAACTCAAAAGATATAAGCGAAGCACATAGAGTATTCTAACAAATTCCAAATCATGTATGGATCTCTCAAAAGGTATGTACAGCAAGGATGATTGTGGTAAACTAAAAAGTAAAGACTCAAATCATACAAGACTCTCCAAGCAAAACACATATCATGTGGCGAATAAAAATATAGCTCTAAGTAAAGTTACCGATAGAAGTAGACGAAAGAGGGGATGCCTTCCGGGGCATCCCCAAGCTTTGGCTTTTATGTGTACTTATATTATCTTGGGGGTGACATGGGCATCCCCAAGCTTAGGTTCTTGCCACTCCTTGTTCCATAATCCATCAAATCTTTACCCAAAACTTGAAAACTTCACAACACAAAACTTAAAGTAGAAAATTCGTGAGCTCCGTTAGCGAAAGAAAACAAAAGACCACTTCAAGGTACTGTAATGTACCCATTATTTATTTATATTGGTTTTATACCTACTGTATTCCAACTTCTCTATGGTTTATAAACTATTTTACTAGCCATAGATTCATCAAAATAAGCAAACAACACACAAAAAACAGAATCTGTCAAAAACAGAACAGTCTGTAGTAATCTGTAGCTAGATCAAGATATGGAACCCCAAAAATTCTAAAATAAATTTCTGGACGTGAGGAATTTATCTATTAATCATCTGCAAAAATAATTAACTAAATATCACTTTCCAAATAAAAATGGCAGGAGTTCTCGTGAGCGCTAAAGTTTCTGTTTTTTACAGCAAGTGTAACAAGACTTTCCCCAAGTCTTCCCAACGCTTCTACTTGGCACAAACACTAATTAAACACAAAAAACACAACCAAAACAGAGGCTGAATAAATTATTTATTACTAAATAGGAGCAAAAAGAAAGGAATAAAAATAAAATTGGGTTGCCTCCCAACAAGCGCTATCGTTTAACGCCCCTAGCTAGGCATAACAAGCAAGGATAGATCTAGGTATTGCCATATTTGGTAGGCAATTCTTCAATGAGGCATCTACCATCTTTAGGAACTTCTTCCTTTTTATTGATTATCAAATTTTTAGGCACAAGATCGAAAAAATCATTTGTAATAAATGGTTCCTTAATGATAGCAAAAAGATTGGGATGAACACTTATAGATTTGAGATCCGCAGTTTCCTTACTAGAGGATTCACCCTTATTCTTAGGAACATACATAAGCTTGGAAATTTTAGCGGGAGGACTTGGAGTGTTTTTTACAGAAGAAAAAGTGGTTCCCAAGTTGTTAATAATATCCTCAAGTTTATCAATTCTAGTGGAATTGTGATTTATTTTCTCATTAACTATGGGTTCCTTC
The DNA here is from genome assembly GCF_018294505.1 of Triticum aestivum. Classification (NCBI taxonomy): domain Eukaryota; kingdom Viridiplantae; phylum Streptophyta; class Magnoliopsida; order Poales; family Poaceae; genus Triticum; species Triticum aestivum. The sequence continues at coordinate 154,254,355 of NC_057812.1, forward strand.
TCTTTAATATTTTTCAAAGTGACTCCTACTTTAGATCCATATTGAGCGATTCGGTTGTGAATCTTTTTATCCAAATTTTCAATTAACTCTACGGTAGAAACCTTATTTTCAATAATTTCAAGCCTTTGCATTACATGCTCCAAATTTAATACAGTTCCATTAACCAAAAGAGGGGGTGAGGCAAATAAATCTATCATAGCATTATAAGAATCAAAAGTATGGCTACCCAAGAAGCTCCCTCCGGTAATAGTATCAAGAACATATCTGTGCCAAGGAGTAATGCCTACATAAAAATTGCGAAGAAGAACGGAAGTAGTTTGCTTCCTAGTAGATCTATTTTGAGCATTGCAAATTCCATACCAAGCATCTTTTAGATTTTCTCCCTCCCTTTGCTTAAAATTTAGAATTTCACTCTCGGGAGATAAGGAGAAGATAAGGGACTAGCCATAACGACAAGCAAGCAAACTAACACACAAGCAAACAAAAAACAAGCGGGCAAAAAGAGGCAAATAGAGAAAGAGATGGAGGATAGAGAGAGAGAGGGCGAATAAAATGGCAAGGGTGAAGTGGGGGAGAGGAAAACGAGAGGCAAATGGAAAATAATGTAATGCGGGAGATAAGGGTATGTGATGGGTACTTGGTATGTTGACTTTTGCATAGACCTCCCCGGCAACGGCGCCAGAAATGGCTCGTTGTTGGGAGTGAAATCTTGACTTGCGCGAACCTCCCCGGCAACGGCGCCAGAAATCCTTCTTGCTACCTCTTGAGCACTGAGTTGGTTTTCCCCGAAGAGGAAGTGATGATGCAGCAAAGTAGCGTAAGTATTTCCCTCAGTTTTTGAGAACCAAGGTATCAATCCAGTAGGAGGCTATGCGCGAGTCCCTCGTACCTGTACAAAACAAATAAATCCTCGCAACCAACGCGAATAGGGGTTGTCAATCCCTACACGACCACTTACAAGAGTGAGATCTGATAGATATGATAAGATAACATTTTTTGGTATTTTTGTGATAAAGATGCAAAGTGAAATAAAGGCAAAGTAAAAAGCAAAGGAAATAACTAAGTAGTAGCAGATTAATATGATAGAGATAGACCCGGGGGCCATAGGTTTCACTAGTGGCTTCTCTCAAGAGCATAAGTATTCTATGGTGGGTGAACAAATTACTATTGAGCAATTGACAGAATTGAGCATAGTTATGAGAATATCTAGGTATGATCATGTATATAGGCATCACGTCCGAGACAAGTAGACTGACTTCTGCCTGCATCTACTACTATTACTCCACTCAGCGACCGCTATCCAGCATGCATCTAGAGTATTAAGTTAATGAAAACATAGTAACGCCTTAAGCAAGATGACATGATGTAGAGGGATAAACTCATGCAATATGATGAAAACCCCATCTTGTTATCCTCGATGGCAACAATACAATACGTGCCTTACTGCCCCTACTGTCACTGGGAAAGGACACCGAAGATTGAACTCAAAGCTAAGCACTTCTCCCATTGCAAGAAAGATCAATCTAGTAGGCCAAACCAAACTGATAATTCAAAGAGACTTGAAAATATAACCAATCATACATAAAAGAATTCAAAGAAGATTCAAATATTGTTCATAGATAGACTTGATCATAAACCCACAATTCATCGATCTCAACAAACACACCGCAAAAAGAAGATTACATTGAATAGTTCTCCACAAGAGAGGGGGAGAACATTGTATTGAGATCCAAAAAGAGAGAAGAAGCCATGTAGCTAATAACTATGGACCCGTAGGACTAAGGTAAACTACTCACACTTCATCGGAGGGGCTATGGTGTTGATGTAGAAGCCCTCCATGATCGATGCTCCCTCCGGCGGAGCTCTGGAACAAGCCCCAAGATGGGATCTCGTGGATACAGAAAGTTGCGGCGGTGGAATTAGGGTTTTGGCTCCGTATCTGATCATTTGGGGGTACGTAGGTATATATAGGAGGAAGGAGTACGTCGGTGGAGCAACAGGGGCCCACGAGGGTGGAGGGCGCGCCTGGGGAGGGGGGGGTAGGTGCGCGCCCCTCCTCGTGGCCTCCTCTTTTGTGTCTTGACGTAGGGTCCAAGTCTCCTGGGCCTTGTTCGTTGAGAAAATCACGTTCCCGAAGGTTTCATTCCGTTTGGACTCCGTTTGATATTCCTTTTCTTCGAAACCCTAAAACATGCAAAAAACAACAATTCTGGGCTGGGCCTCCGGTTAATAGGTTAGTCCCAAAAATAATATAAAAGTGGATAATAAAGCCCAATAATGTCCAAAACAGTAGATAATATAGCATGGAGCAATCAAAAATTATACATACGTTGGAGACGTATCATGCAGCAAAGTAGCGTAAGTATTTCCCCTAGTTTTTGAGAACCAAGGTATCAATCCACTCGGAGGCTACACGCGAGTCCCTCGCACCTGCATAAAACAAATAAATCCTCGCAACCAACGCGATAAGGGGTTGTCAATCCCTACACGGTCACTTACGAGAGTGTGATCTGATAGATATGATAAGATAATATTTTTGGTATTTTTATGATAAAGATGCAAAGTAAAATAAAAGGCAATGAAAATAACTAAGTATTGGAAGATTAATATGATGAAGATAGACCCGAGGGCCATAGGTTTCACCAGTGGCTTCTCTCAAGAACATAGGTATTTTACGGTGGGTGAACAAATTACTGTTGAGCAATTGACATAATTGAGCATAGTTATGAGAATATCTTGGTATGATCATGTATATAGGCATCACGTCCAAGACAAGTAGACCGACTCCTGCCTGCATCTACTACTATTACTCCACACATCGACCGCTATCCAGCATGCATCTAGAGTATTAAGTTCATAAGAACAGAGTAACGCCTTAAGCAAGATGACATGATGTAGAGGGCTAAATTCATGCAATATGATAAAAACCCCATCTTGTTATCCTTGATGGCAACAATACAATACGTGCCTTGCTGCCCCTATTGTCACTGGGAAAGGACACCGCAAGATTGAACCCAAAGCTAAGCACTTCTCCCATTGCAAGAAAGATCAATCTAGTAGGCCAAACCAAACTGATAATTCCAAGAGACTTGCAAAGATAACCAATCATACATAAAAGAATTCAGAGAAGATTCAAATATTGTTCATAGATAAACTTGATCATAAACCCACAATTCATCGGTCTCAACAAACACACCACAAAAGAACATTACATCGAATAGATCTCCACAAGAGAGGGGGAGAACTTAGTATTGAGATCCAAAAAGAGAGAAGAAGCCATCTAGCTAATAACTATGGACCCGTAGGTCTGAGGTAAACTACTCACACTTCATCGGAGAGGCTGTGGTGTTGATGTAGAAGCCCTCCGTGATCGATGCCCCCTCCGGTGGAGCTCTGGAACAGGCCCCAAGATGGGATCTCGTGGATACAGAAAGTTACGGCGGTAGAATTAGGGTTTTGGCTCCATATCTGATCGTTTGGGGGTACGTAGGTATATATAGGAGGAAGAAGTACGTCGGTGGAGAAACAGGGGGTCCACGAGGGTGGAGGGCGCGCCCCGGGGGGGAGGCGCGCCCCCTACCTCGTGGCCTCCCTGTTGGTTGCTTGACGTAGGGTCCAAGTCTCCTGGATCTTGATCGTTCCAAAAATCACGTTCCCGAAGGTTTCATTCCGTTTGGACTCCGTTTGATATTCCTTTTCTTCGAAACCCTAAAATAGGCAAAAAAACAACAATTCTGGGCTGGGCGTCCGGTTAATAGGTTAGTCCCAAAAATAATATAAGTGGAAAATAAAGCCCAATAATGTCCAAAACAGTAGATAATATAGCATGGAGCAATCAAAAATTATGGATACGTTGGAGACGTATCAAGCATCCCCAAGCTTAATTCCTGCTCGTCCTCGAGTAGGTAAATGATAAAAACAGAATTTTTGATGTGGAATGCTACTTGGCATATTTTCAATGTAATTCTTCTTAATTGTGGCATGAATATTCAGATTCGAAAGATTCAAGACAAAAGTTTAATATTGACAAAGAAATAATATTACTTCAAGCATACTAACTAAGCAATTATGTCTTCTCAAAATAACATGGCCAAAGAAAGTTCATCCCTACAAAATCATATAGTTTAGTCATGCTCCATTTTTGTCACACAAGAATGCTCTCATCATGCACAACCCCGATGACAAGCCAAGCAATTGTTTCATACTTTAGTAATCTCAAACTTTATAAACCTTCACACAATACATGAGCATGACCCATGGATATAGCACTATGGGTGGAATAGAGTATGATGATGGGGTTATGTGGAGAAGACAAAAAGGAGAAAGTCTCACATCAATGAGGCTAATCAATGAGCTATGGAGATGCTCACCGATTGATGTTAATGCAAGGAGTAGGGATTTCCATGCAACGGATGCACTAGAGCTATAAATGTATGAAAGCTCAACAAAAGAAACTAGTGGGTGTGCATCCAACTTGCTTGCTCACGAAGACCTAGGGCACTTGAGGAGGCCCATTGTTGGAATATACAAGCCAAGTTCTATAATGAAAAATTCCCACTAGTATATGAAAGTGATAAAACAAGAGACTCTCTATCATGAAGATCATGGTGCTACTTTGAAGCACAAGTGTGGAAAAAGGATAGTAGCATCGTCCCTTTTTATTTCTTTTTTGGGGCCTTCATTTTTTTATTTGGCCTTTCTCTTTTTTTATTGGGACAGTGCTCTATTAAATGATGATCATCACACTTCTATTTATTTACAACTCAATGATTACAACTCGATACTAGAACAAGGTATGACTCTATATGAATGCCTCCGGCGGTGTACCGGGATATGCAATGAATTAAGTGTGACATGTATGAAAAATTATGATTGGTGGCTTTGCCACAAATACGATGCAACTACATGATCATGCAAAGCAATATGACAATGATGAATGTGTCATGATAAACGGGATGGTGAAAAGCTGCATGGCAATATATCTCGGAATGGCTATGGAAATGCCATAATAGGTAGGTATGGTGGCTGTTTTGAGGAAGATATAAGGAGGTTTATGTGTGAAAGAGCGTATCATATCACGGGGTTTGGATGCACCGGCGAAGTTTGCGCCAACTCTCAATGTGAGAAAGGGCAATGCACGGTACCGAAGAGGCTAGCAATGATGGAAGGGTGAGAGTGCGTATAATCCATGGACTCAACATTAGTCATAAAGAACTCACATACTTATTGCAAAAATCTACAAGTCATCAAAAACCAAGCACTACGCGCATGCTCCTAGGGGGATAGATTGGTAGGAAAATACCATCGCTCGTCCCCGACCGCCACTCATAAGGAGGACAATCGAAGAACACCTCATGTTTCAAATTTGTTACATAACGTTTACCATACGTGGATGCTACGAGACTTGCAAACTTCAACACAAGTATTTCTCAATTTCACAACTACTCAACTAGCACAACTTTAATATCACTATTTCCATATCTCAAAACAATCATCAAGCATCAAACTTCTCTTAGTATTCAACACACTCATAAGAGAATTTTATTATTAATCTTGTATACCTAGCTGTCGGTGTCAAAACCGGCGGATCTTGGGTAGGGGATCCCGAACTGTGCGTCTAGGCCGGATGGTAACAGGAGGCGAAGTTTTACCCAGGTTCGGACCCTCTTGATGGAGGTAAAACCCTACGTCCTGCTTGATTAATATTGATGATATGGGTAGTACAAGAGTAGATCTACCACGAGATCGGAGAGGCTAAACCCTAGAAGCTAGCCTATGGTATGATTGTTGTTCTGTATGTTGTCCTACGGACTAAAAACCCTCCGTTTTATATAGACACCGGAGAGGGTTAGGGTTACACAAAGTCGGTTACAACGGTAGGAGATCTATATATCCGTATCGCCAAGCTTGCCTTCCATGCCAAGGAAAGTCCCTTGTCCGGAAGACTTCGTCCCGTGTCCGGAAGGGACTTTCCTTGGCGTGGAAGGCAAGCTTGGTGATACGGATATATAGATCTCCTACCATTGTAACCGACTTTGTGTAACCCTAACCCTCTCCGGTGTCTATATAAACCGGAGGGTTTTAGTCCGTAGGACAACATACAGAACAACAATCATACCATAGGCTAGCTTCTAGGGTTTAGCCTCTCCGATCTCGTGGTAGATCTACTCTTGTACTACCCATATCATCAATATTAATCAAGCAGGACGTAGGGTTTTACCTCCATCAAGAGGGCCCGAACCTGGGTAAAACTTCGTGTCCCTTGCCTCCTGTTACCATCCGGCCCAGACGCACAGTTCGGGACCCTCTACCCGAGATCCGCCGGTTTTGACACCGACATTGGTGCTTTCATTGAGAGTTCCTCTGTGCCGTCGCCGTTAGGCTTGATGGCTCCTATGATCATCAATAGCAATGCAGTCCAGGGTGAGACCTTCCTCCCCGGACAGATCTTTGTCTTCGGCGGCTTCGCACTGCGGGCCAATTCACTTGGCCATCTGGAGCAAACCGAAAGCTATGCCCCTAGCCGTCAGGTCAGATTTGGAAGTTTAAACTACACGGCTGACATCCGCGGGGACTTGATCTTCGACGGATTTGAGCCACTGCCGAGCGCGCCGCACTGTCACGACGAGCATGATCTAGCTCTGCCGCCGAACAGTGCCCTGGAGGTTGCACCCGCATCGGCTAAGACCCTTAACTCGGAGCCAACTGCGCCGATCGAGGATGGGTGGTTGGACGCCGCCTCGGGGGCTGCGATCCCAACGGCGGTCGAGCTGAACACCAGCCCCGCACTCCGCGAGACTCATGACTCCAAGGAGCCGGACTCCTCTCCGGACTCCGAACCCTCCGCGCCCCTGCCGATCGAATCCGATTGGGTGCCGATCATGGAGTTTACTGCCGCGGACATCTTTCAGCACTCGCCTTTCGGCAAAATTCTGAAGACACTAAAGTCTCTCTCTTTATCAGGAGAGCCCTGGCCAGACTACGGTCAGCAAGGTTGGGATACGGACGATGAAGAAATTCAACGCCCACCCACCACCCAGTTTGTAGCCACTGTCGACGATTTAACCGACATGCTCGACTTCGACTCCGAAGACATCGACGGTATGGACGCCGATGCAGAAGACGATGAAGAACCAGCGCCTATTGGGCCCTGGAAAGCCACCTCGTCATATGACATATACATGGTGGACACCCCAAAAGAAGGAGATGGCGATGGAACAGCGGAGGATGACTCCTCCAAGAAACAGCCTAAGCGCCGGCGTCAGCGGCGCCGCTCAAAATCCCGCCAAAGAAAATACGGTGATTCCAGCACGGGAGATAATAATACTCCGCAGAGTGCCGAAGAAAACCCCCTCCAGCAAGATTCAACGTAGGAGGATGGAGAAGCCAGCCCTCATGAGAGAGCGGCAGACAGAGAGGTCGAGGACGATAATTATATGCCTCCCTCCGAAGACGAGGCAAGCCTCAACAACGACGAATTCGTCGTGCCAGAGGATCCCGTCGAGCAAGAGCGTTTTCAACACAGGCTTATGGCCATGACAAGAAGCCTCAAGAAAAAACAGCAACAGCTTAGAGCTGATCAAGATTTGCTAGTTGACAGATGGACTGAAGTCCTTGCGGCCGAAGAGCATAAACTCGAACGCCCCTCCAAGAGCTACCCAAAGCGCAGGTTGCTACCCCGATTAGAGGAGGAAGCACTTAAACCTACATCACCAGCACTTGATACGGTCGACCGGCCACCTCGTGGCCACGACAGAGAGGCCTCTCGGCCCTCCACTCAAGCCGCACCCCGTACCAAGGCACGGGAAAATGCACCCGACCTGCGAGATATGTTGGAGGACAAGGCAAGGCAAACAAGATCGATCTACGGATCGCGTGGGTGCCCCATGACTCGAGATGGTAACCGTCACGCCGGACACAAATCCGGTAGGGCCGAACACCCACTATGCTTCACAGACGAAGTAATGGATCGTCAAATCCCCGAGGGTTTCAAACCCGTAAACATCGAATCATATGATGGCACAACAGATCCTGCGGTATGGATCGAGGATTATCTCCTTCATATCCACATGGCCCGCGGTGATGATCTCCACGCCATCAAATAACTCCCACTCAAGCTTAAAGGACCAGCTCGGCATTGGCTTAACAGCTTGCCAGCAGGATCAATCAGTTGTTGGGAGGACCTGGAAGCCGCATTCCTCGACAATTTCCAGGGCACTTATGTGCGACCACCAGACGCCGATGACCTAAGCCACGTAATTCAGCGGCCAGAGGAATCGGCCAGGCAATTCTGGACACGGTTCCTAACAAAGAAAAATCAAATAGTCGACTGTCCGGACGCAGAGGCCCTAGCAGCCTTCAAGCATAATATCCGTGACCAGTGGCTTGCCCGGCACCTTGGACAGAAAAGACGAAATCTATGGCAGCACTCAGGACACTCATGACCCGCTTTTGCGTGGGAGAAGACAGCTGGCTTGATCGTAGTAACAATATGGCCAAGAACCCTGGTAATTCGGATACCAGGGACAGTAGTGGAAGGTCGCATCGCAACAAGCAGAAGCGCCGCATTAACGGAGACAATGCTGAGGATACGACAGTTAATGCCGGATTCAGAGGCTATAAATCCAGTCAGCGGAAAAAGCCATTCAAAAGAAATCCTAGGGGGCCGTCCAGTTTGGACCAAATACTCGACCGCTTGTGCCAGATACATGGCACCCCCGAAAAGCCGGCCAATCACACCAATAGGGATTGTTGGGTGTTCAAGCAGGCAGGCAAGTTAAATGCCGAAAATACCGACAAGGGGCTGCATAGCGATGACGACGAAGAGCCCCGGCCGCCGAACAATAGTGGACAGAAGGGTTTTCCCCCAGAAGTGCGGACGGTGAACATGATATACGCAACCCACATCCCCAAGAGGGAGTGGAAGCGCGCGTCAAGGGACGTATACGCGGTAGATCCAGTCGCCCCAAAGTTCAACCCATGGTCCTCCTGCCCGATCACCTTTGATCGAAGGGACCATCCCACTAGCACCCGTCATGGAGGATTCGCCGCATTGGTTCTAGACCCAATTATTGACGGATTTCATCTCACTAGAGTCCTTATGGACGGCGGCAGCAGCCTGAACCTGCTTTACCAGGATACAGTGCAGAAAATGGGCATAGATCCCTCGAGGATTAAGCCCACCAAAACGTCCTTTAAAGGCGTAATACCAGGTGTAGAGGCCAACTGTACAGGCTTAGTCACACTTGAAGTGGTCTTCGGATCTCCGGATAATTTCTGAAGCGAGGAGTTAATCTTCGACATAGTCCCATTCCGCAGTGGCTATCACGCACTGCTCGGGCGAACCGCATTCGCCAAGTTCAACGCGGTACCTCACTATGCATACCTTAAGCTCAAGAAGCCAGGCCCTCGAGGAGTAATTACGGTCAATGGAAACACCAAACGCTCCCTCCGAACGGAGGAGCACACGGCGGCCCTTGCAGCGGAAGTACAAAGCAGCCTCTCCAGGCAGTTCTCCAGTCCAGCCATTAAACGTCCCGACACCGTCAAGCGCGCCTGGAGTAACCTACAACAAGAACGCCTGGCACGTTTCGAGCAGGCGTAGCAATGCGGCCCCAACCCCAGCCCTCGCAAAAATGCGACGCCAGTGCTTCACGTACATAACTACGCTCTAGAAATACCATGGGTACAGGGGAAGAGGCACCATCACGGCACGCCCGAAACACGGCTTAAACCGCACTAGGGGCTGCCGATTTTTTAATTTTCTCTTACTTTCAGGACTCCATTCTTTGGAAGGCCTATTCGGCAATTCAATTGCCGCACAAACGATGCAAGAACCAGGGAAGCAGACAAGCCATGCCGCATTACAGAACTCCTAGGTGGTCTCTATCACGAGCAGTATACCTGTTTCGCATACCATTCCGCAGCCTGCCCTTGGAGCGGACATGTTAAATAGTCCAACCTTTTGCTTATCGCATTATTTGTATCGTTCTGCTTTGATCGCAACCCTTTTTAATAAACAATGCATAGCTTTTGTCTATTTTTGCATTACTCTTTTTTTTACAAATATATGTTCCTTAACGACATGTGGCACCCGTACACTTTGGTACGGCCAAAATACGCCAGGGGCTTTAGTACCCCTCAATATGGTGTGAGAAGTCCGAACACTTATAACATTATATGCATCGGCTCCGAATCATGTCTTGGGTCAATAGTTGGGTTTGCCCGGCTCCTATGTTTTGGTGCCTTACGTTCCGCTATGTAGGCTAAGGTAGCACTAGGAGAACTACTGCGATTGTGCCCCAGTTGAGCTGGGTCGAGCACCTCAGTAGAGAAAGCTAAAACTGACTGTCATGATGAAGCGAGAGCTGGTCGCTGTTCGAGAGGTTTTTCGAGTCCCTAAAGACTTATGCCGCTTAGAGCAAGGAGTCGGCTCTGTCCGGCCAAGGCATGGATAGCGCCCCGAACTCGGTCTTCCGAATACCAGGGGCTTCGCCGAAATTTAAAATTATAGAATTCTATGGCTAAGTGAGAGTGTTCACGCATTATAGTCCGATTGCCTTGTTTGTTGTGCTGAGCGCCTCCCTCGAAGGACCCAAACATGGGAAAAAGAGCGCTCAAGTTTATCCCCGAACACCCCAGCACCAGCGGCACAGGGGCAGAAGCCGATGACTTGCCATCTCTTAGCATTGATAAACGGCCGCACAGAAGGTAATATTTTAAATTCCAACAGCATTGCTTAGCGCATATGAACAAGTTTTTAGTGCACAGGACAAAACGAGCGAGTTTTACTCAAAAATTACATCCCTGGAACATTCATCCGCCATAAGGCAGGCACCCTTTAGAACATCCTTATAATAATTCTCGGGCTTGCGATGCTCTTTCCCCAGCGATGGCCCGTCCTTCACAAGCTTCTCAGCATCCAGCTTGCCCCAATGCACCTTAGCACGGGCAAGGGCCCTGCAGGCACCTTCAATACAGACGGAGTGCTTGATGACTTCGAGCCTTGGACAGGCCCCCACCAGCCCGAAATAGCTCCCAGGCAAAGCCTCTCCAGGCCACAGCCGAACTATGAGGCCTTTCATGGCCTGTTCGGCCACCTTGTGGAGCTCGACCAGTTGCTTCAGCTGGTCGCTCAGGGGCAAGGGGTGTCCGGCCTCAGCATACTGAGACCAGAACACCTTCTCTGTCGAGCTGCCCTCCTCGGTTCGATAGAATGCGGCGGCATCGGACACGCTACGGGGAAGATCTGCGAATGCCCCTGGAGAGCTCCGGATTCGGGTAAGTAACAAGTAACTCACGTTTATGTGATTGCTTTGCATAAAGAATGCCTTACCGGCCGCTATCTTTTTCACTGCATCCAACTCCTGGAGGGTCTTCTGGGATTCGACCTTGGCAGACTTGGCATTTTTAATAGCCACCGCGAGCTCGGACGCTCGCGTCTTTGAGTCAAGCTCCAAACTCTCATGTTTTTTCATGAGAGCCTGGAGCTCTTGCTGCACCTTGCCAACCTGGGCCTCATACTTCTCCCGCTCGGTGCGCTCCGTGGCCGCCCTCTTCTCGGCCTCGACCAGCGCCTTAAGGGTCGCCACCTCAGACGTGGCCCCTACAATAGCCACGATAATCCTGTCATTTTTTGCAATTGCACTTTATATATATATATTTAAACAAGGTATTTCTTACCTTCCTTGTCCTTGAGCTGCTTCTTGACACGCCCGAGCTCTTGCTCGAACTGCTCGAGGTTCTGCTTTAGCATGTCCACTTCCGCAGTCAGTGCGGCGGACGCCAGCAGAGAAGCCTGCATACGCATATTGAGTCCTTTTTGTTAGACTCCTGCGAATTTTATTTGATCCTCTATTCGGCTTTTCTTATCGAACGCCAAACAGAGCACCAGGGGCTACTGTCTATGCGGTAATATTATTTACACATTCTTTACTTACCTCAAAGCCTGTTAAAAGGCTAGCACAAGCTTCAGTCAGTCCACTCTTGGCGGACTGAACGTTCTGGACCACCGCACTCATAATGGTGCGGTGCTCCTCGTCGATGGAGGCGCCTTTGAGCACCTCCAATAGATTGTCCGGCGCCTCTGGTTGGACGGGGGTCACCGGCACGGTGGGCTTGCTCCTCTTGGAAGGAGGTCACCCGCCGGACTCTGGAACCTTTGAAGGTTCCGGAGCGGTGTCCGGCCTAGGGCCGGACTTGGAGCCCTGGGGGGTTTTATCCCCTTTACTCCTGGAGTCCGGGAGGTCGCCTTGCAGCGCCTCCAGGACCACCTCCTCCTGGCTTGGAACCTGTTGGGACAACACTTCGGCGTCGTCCGTAGGGTGGGGGGAGGTAGCCGCCGGAAGCGAATTCACATCCAACGAGTCCAGTGAACCGCTCGACGACGCGTCGAGCCAGTCTTTGGGTGGGCTGCATAATCATATTCAACATAAGGGAAAGCTGTGCAATAAAGGAATACTATGAATTACTCTGGTATCCGGATACTTACGATTTTGCCAGGGGCTTGGCCCTGAGCGGCCACTCCTCTCCGCCGTCGTCGGCGTTGGTGGAGTAGTCTGGAGGAAGGGTTTTCCCCTTCTTGGACCCTTAGGCCTCCCCAGTGAGGGCGGCCCTCCTTTTCTTCTCTCCCCCCGCTGGAGGGGGAGAGGTCTCTTCTTCCTCCTCCTCGTCTTCACGGGAGGAATGCGCCTTGGAGCCGTCGGATGATGAACCCGACACCTCCTGGCGCCGGGCACTTTTTTGAGTCCCCGTGGCCTTCTTCGTGGCCTTCTTCTCCGGCACCACATAGGGTGCCGGAACCAGCAGCTTCGCCAAGCGGGCATCGACTGGGTCTTCGGGCAAAGGAGCCAGACAGTCGATCTATCCGGACTTTGCCTGCCAATCCTGTCAAAGGTAAGGGAGCTTAGATCCCGCATAGAGTTAAACTATGAAAAACTAATACCCTGTAAAAGGTACAAACAACTTACTGTGCTAGCGTGACGCTGCGCACTGAATCCGCGATCCTCGGTAGCGGATGCGGGAGCCTCGACGCCCTTGAAAAGCACCTTCCAGGCATCTTCGTACATCGTGTCGAAGAGCCTGCTCAGAGTTCGGTGCTGCGCCAGGTTGAAATCCCACAAATTGAAGGCCCGTTGTTGACACGGGAGGATCCGGCGGATGAGCATGACCTGGACTACGTTGACAAGCTTGAGCTGCTTGTCCACCAGGGTTTGGATGCATGTTTGCAGTCCAGTCACCTCTCCTTTGCTGCCCCACGACAGGCCCGTCTCTTTCCAGGACGTGAGCCGCGTTGGGGGTCCGGACTGGAACTCGGGGGCTGCGACCCACTCGAGGTTGCGCGGCTCGGTGATGTAAAACCACCCCGATTGCCACCCCTTCAGGGTCTCCACAAAGGAGCCCTCGAGCCATAAGACGTTGGGCATCTTGCCCACCATGGCGCCTCCGCACTCCGCCTGGTTGCCGCGTACCACCTTCGGCTTGACATTGAAAGTCTTGAGCCATAGGCCGAAATGGGGGCGGATGCGGAGAAAAGCCTCGCACACGACGATAAACGCCAAGATGTTGAGGATGAAGTTTGGGGCCAGATCATGGAAATCCAGGCCGTAGTAGAACATGAGTCCCCGGACGAATGGGTGGATAGGAAAGCCCAGTCCGCAGAGGAAGTGGGGAAGGAACACTACCCTCTCATGGGGCCTTGGGGTGGGGAGGAGCTGCCCCTCTTCGGGAAGCCGATACGCGATGTCGTTAGACAAGTATCCGGCCTTCCTCAGCTTTTTGATGTGTCCCTCCGTGACGGAGGAGACCATCCACTTGCCTCCCGCTCCGGACATGGCTGGAGAAGGTTGAGGTGGGGAGTGCAGACTTGGGCGCTGGAGCTTGAGTGCGCGAAAATGGATAGGCAAAGGAGGAAGAAGGCATAGGTGAAAAGGTGGATCCTTATCCCCTTATATGGGTGGACGCAACTACGTGTCCCCACCAGCCTGGTAAAACTCGCTTATCTCCAAGCGTCGTAATCAATGGCGCGGTTGGGTTACCCATGCCCGTATTGATGAGAATCCCGGAATAAGGGGACACGATCTCTGCTTTAACAAGACGTGCCAAGGAAACCGCCTCGCATGACGCGCTGAGGTGGGATAATAAAACGATTCGGATAAAGGCTTGGCCATGGTGTGTCACACTACAGAATACGTCAGCAGATTAGATTTGTGTATATATTATTCTCTCTATGGCAATATGTGGAAACTTATTTTGCAGAGCCGGACACTATCTTTGTGTTCTAAATCTTCTATGAAGTACTTGGAGGAGGAACCCGCATTGCAATGCCGAAGACAATCTGCGGGCCGGACTCGTCGTCATTGAAGCCTGGTTCAGGGGCTACTGAGGGAGTCCTGGATTAGGGGTTGTCCGGATGGCCGAACTATACCTTCACCCGGACTCCTGGACTATGAAGATACAAGATTGAAGACTTCGTCCCATGTCCGGAAGGGACTTTCCTTGGCGTGGAAGGCAAGCTTGGTGATACGGAAATATAGATCTCCTACCATTGTAACCGACTTTATGTAACCCTAACCCTCTCCGGTGTCTATATAAACCGGAGGGTTTTAGTCCGTAGGACAACATACAGAACAACAATCATACCATGGGCTAGCTTCTAGGGTTTAGCCTCTCCGATCTCGTGGTAGATCTACTCTTGTACTACCCATATCATCAATATTAATCAAGCAGGACGTAGGGTTTTACCTCCATCAAGAGGGCCCGAACCTGGGTAAAACTTCGTGTCCCTTGCCTCCTGTTACCATCCGGCCCAGACGCACAGTTCGGGACCCCCTACCCGAGATCCACCGGTTTTGACACCGATAGTACAGGTATGCCATATTTTTCTTCTGAGAAAATAACCACCGCATATATCTTTGCAGTTCGGGCCTTAGCCCCTCTCAAATGAGCTCGTCTTCGGGGGACCTTCTTCCAGAGATGATGGAGAGCGAAATGCCTCCTCCGGACTCCTCCGCTCCGGAAGCGAGCGACCCCGAAGTGTCGTCGCGGAGGGCCTCTCCGAGTCCGGTGAGACCAGAAGATAATCCCATTGACCCCCGAAGCTCCCAGTGTCCGGCTCCCAAAGAGAGCGGACAAAAGAGTCCGACACCGTCTGGTGTGCGATCGGATGTTCTGAGGGAGTTGGTGGGGCGAGCGGCCATCTCAGATGAACACCGTGTGCTGATGAATATGGTGATGGAGAGAATCTCGTCCACCGAAAGCAGATTGCATGAAGCTTTTATGAGTCTACTGACAGGCTTTGAGGTACGTAAAATAATGTATGATAGTCCTGCACATGCTAGGTGTGCCCTGTGTAGATAGTAGCCCCTGAGACTCTGGTTGTCATCGAAACAACGACGAATAGAGGATCATATTCCCAGGTAATAACCATACTGCCTCTATGTGCAGGTGATGGAAGCTCCGGTGGCTAGCCGGACTAGCGAGTTTGCCCATTTAAAATGACAGTTGGATGCGGCAGACGCCGACATCGAGCTTGTTAACGAAAGGCTTGACGAGGCACAGGGTAAGTGTCATTATCTGGTAAACGCCACATGGTAAGAGCAGCATAATGCCAGTATCTTTAATATGTTGTGACTGCAGATGGAGCTGCCACTGTTGAAGCCTTGCGGGCAGAACTTGCCCAAGCCAAGGAACAAGCGAGGTTTGGTAATGCGGCTGCTTTGAAGGCGGCCGAAGAGTTGAAGGCCGAGAAGGCCGCGCATGGCGAGAGCCAAGATAAGATGGCCATGATGGTCATAGAATTAAAAGCCGCCGCCGACCGTTGCCGGGTTCTTGAAAAGGAAAACCTAGCGAAGGCATCGGACCTTGAGAAGGTTGCTGCGACGTGAAAAGACATCCGCTCTGCTATGAGCGCGAAGAAGGAGGAGCTGCGGGAAGCTGTGGATATTGTAGCTGGGAAATCCTTTGTGTTGTGGAGGAAGTTCGGAGATCCATGGTATGCCTCTCTGGATCGGTTGTGGAGTTCGGAGGATGTGTATATGGATTTGACGGCGAGCGCTGCCGATGCGGCCAAGTACTTCCAGGGTCAGACGGACCGTGAAGTGGACCAAATGTTTTGGACAAAATTCCATTCTCCCGAGCGTCCGCTTTCATTGACTGACCAATTAGCCGAATGGGCCGAACTGAATAGGTTGCCCGGACTCGCCATGAGGTCTGTTGTGGATCAGCTATGGCCGGAAAGGCCAAAACCGAATAGCTATTTCAGCTTGGTGCAGCAGTTCCTTGACGTGGTGCCGCGCATTAATGCGATGAAGAGGTCGGCGTGCATAGAGGGCTCACGGATGGCCTTTGCCCATGTTAAAGCATACTGGGCGGAGATGGATGCTACCACTGTTGCAGCGCGGGATTCGGCCATAGGTCGAATGGCTATTGAGCACTACTTTGAAGAAGTTCTTGAGGGTGCTCATTTGATAGAGACCTAGTGCTCAAAAGATATTATGTTTGAGTGATATGTAATCTCATTGTAGGCGAAATGCTTTTAAATTTTTTTATAAGGCTATTTTTATACTTTTGCCTGAAAGTAATATGATGCCTCCTGGGCGGCCGTTTATGTATACATGTGTATAACCTGAAAGATTGCAGCCGTCGGCTTCAACCCCCACGCATATAATGCGGAGGTGCTCGCAAAAACACGCGTTCACACTTAACCCAATGTCTTGGTCCTATTAAGGAGGTGATAGCGGAGCGAGCGAGGCAATCGGACTATAATGCTTTAGCACTTTCACTTAGTCATAGGAGTTTGACAGTGGGGCTACTAGATAGCCCCTAGTGGCTCTGCACTCTCCCGATCCCGGGGTACATACATGCCTGGCCGGAAAATGGCCCTTCGTTAAGGCGGAGGAATTCTAACATTCCAACAGGTCATCGAGTGGTTGACCAGTCTCACGCTATATCATGACAGTCAGTTTTCAGCTTTCTCTACTGAGGTGCTCGTCCGGATGAACCAGGGCACAATCGTAGTAGTTCTCCTGGTGCTACCTTAGCCGGTAAAGCGGAACGTAAGGCACCAAAACACAGGAGCCGGGCAAACCCAACATTTGACCAAAGACAATGATTCGAAGCTGATGCATATAGGGCCAAACTCGCGACGCCGAACACTCCCTAAGGTATTCGGTCTTTGTGGTATAAACCGGGCCTATATAATGGCCTTTGTAAGAAGCCCCTTGTGTCCAAGTACGTGCATTGTTCTGGCGTGGCCACATGCCAAGACGTCAGCATCCTTCTCAATGGTGGATGTGTATCAACAAGAGACAGTAAAAAAGGTTTATGCAGGGTCTTAATCTAAAAAGAATCCTTGGAGCGGGTCCTTGCTACACGTCTGCGCCTGTGTCTCCGTTGTGCCGTATCCTGGACGGGTGTAGCACGATGATCGTCTGTAAAAGAGAGGAATTTAGGTGAAAAAGTTGTCGTGCAAAAAGATAATTTTTTAAAGAAACCATGTATAATTCAAGATGAGAAGAAATTGCCACTTGTCTGCGCACGTTGAGCCCCTTGTATTGACAAATAGGGGTGTGACCATTTATTCGGTATAAATAGCGGCGCCGGACTTGATTAGTTGTGTCTGAGGTCTTGACGACCTATTGGATGCTTTCGCTAGTCCGGTCGCCTTTAGTGTGCGGCTGCCAAGGCAGCCGCATCTCTTCGGCGCGCAGAGATCGCTTGATATTTCCGTTCACTAAAATGATACCATGTGGACCGGGCATCTTGAGTGTGAGGGAGGCATAGTGTGGTATTGCATTAAAGCGAGCGAAAGCTTCGCGTCCGAGCAGTGCTTGATAGCCACTTTGGAATGGAGCGATGTGGAAGGTTAAATGCTCGCGACGGAAGTTGTCGGGGGAGCCGAATATAACTTGTAGTAGGAGGGAGCCCGTACAATGAGCCCCTGGGCCTGGCGTTACTCCTTTAAAGGTAGTATTGCTATGGCAAATTTTTGTTGGTTCTAACCCCATCCCGCGGATTGTATCCTGATATATTAGGTTTAGATTGCTGCCACCATCCATCAAGACTCATGTGAAGTGATATCCGCCAATTACTGGGTCTAATACCAGGGGAGCCCATCCTGCGCGTCGGATACTTGCTGAGTAATCGCGATGGTCGAAAGTGGTAGGTAGAGACGACAAGTGGCAGAACTTCGCGGTGACAGGCACTTGGGTATTTTTTCCTGGGAGTGCCGCGTTGTTTTTTCCCTTGATCACGTGTAACACGTTTACTGTTTTGACTTCTGGTGGAAATTTCTTTTGTTCCCCAGTGTCTTGCTTGGGAGGCTCGTCCTCGTCTTCACTTGGTGTATCCTCCCCCTTGTGTACGGCATTGAGCTTGCCGGACTGCTTGAAGACCCAACATTCTCTGTGGGTATGATTAGCAGGTTTACCAGGGGTACTATGGATCTGACATACTTGGTCCAGAATTTTGTTGAGGCTGGAGAGTTCATCCCTGGTGCCTTTAGAGGGCAGCTTTTGACCTGGCCGAGAGCTTTTGAATCTGGCGTTTACTGTCGTGCCCTTCGTGTTGTCTTCTTTATTCCGGCATTTGTTATTGCTGTTGTGCCGTGATTTCCCGTTTCCATCTCTAACTTCAGATGTACTGGGGTCGCTGGTGCTGCATCTGGCTAGCCAGCTGTCCTCACCCGCACAAAAGCGGGTCATGAGGCTTGTTAATGCGGCCATCGTTCTTGGCTTATTTTGGCCGAGGTATCTGGCGAGCCATTCGTCACAGACGCTATGCTTAAAAGCTGCCAAGGCTTCGGCGTCCGGACAGTCGATAATCTGGTTCTTTTTAGTAAGAAACCTGTTCCAAAGCTTTCAGGCTGACTCTCCGGGCTGTTGAGTTATATGACTCAAATCGTTCGCATCCAGAGGTCGGACATAAGTCCCTTGAAAATTTGCCTGAAAGGCGTCTTCGAGCTCTTCCCAACTTCCAATGGAGCCTTCGGGGAGGCCTTGAAGCCAGTGACGAGCTGGCCCTTTGAGCTTGAGGGGTAAGTACTTGATGGCGTGGAGATCATCTCCTCGAGCCATATGGATATGAAGGATGTAGTCCTCAATCCAGACCCCAGGGTCTGTTGTTCCGTCGTATGTCTCTATGTTTACGGGTTTGAATCCCTCTGGAAATTCATGGTCCAGCACCTCATCGGTGAAACATAGGGGATGTGTGGCACCCCTGCAGCTGGGTGTACCGCGTTGTTCGGATGTTTGTTGTGTTGCATTGTATGCTGGGGCGCTCTTGCGTGGTCCATAGATGGATCTTGTTGCGCCGTCCTTTGGGTGCGAGCCCTTGCATGGGTCACGTGTTGTATTGTGAGTGGCGTTGTATGCCACTCTGTGTTGGTAGAGGGGTCGTCTATCCGGCCAGGTGGCTGCTTTGATATTTGGTTGTGGGGGGGTCTGAGGCCTCCTCATCGAATTCAGGTAGCAGCTTATGCTTTGGGTAGCTCTTGGAGGGGCGATTGTCGTCGTACCTCGCTGCTGTGTTGAGTATTTTACTCCATCTGATTTGGAGTGTGTCTTGCGCAGCCTTGAGCCTTTGCTTCTGCTTCTTAAGACTCCTCGCGGTGGCAACAAGCCTTTTACGAGCATTCTGCTGCTCCGGGTGCCTGTCCGGCGCTATGTCGTCTGGACCATTATCCTTGATAGAATTTGTTTGTTCGGTTTGATTATCCGGATTGCCGTTGTCCGACAGCGGTTCGCCCGGCTCCAACGTTGGGTCTGTGTGATCGTTATTTCTGTCAAGGCAGGATTTGGGGTGGCGCTTGCGTCGCCGCTTTGACTGCTTCTCGAGGGAACAAGCCTTCGGTGTGTCCTTCTGCTCCTCGTTGTCATCTTTTGGTGCGTCCACCATGTATACGTCATATGACGAGGTGGCTTTCCAGGGCCCAATAGGCGCTGGTTCTTCATCGTCTCCTTTATCGGCGTCCATACCGTCGATGTCTTCGGAGTCGAAGTCGAGCATGTCGGTTAAATCGTCGACAGTGGCTACAAAGTGGGTGGTGGGTGGGCTTTGAATTTCTTCATCGTCCGTATCCCAACCTTGCCAACCATAGTCCAGCTAGGGCTCTCCTGATAAAGAGAGAGACTTTAGTGTCTTCAGAATATCGCCGAAAGGCGAGTGCTGAAAGATGTCCGTGGTAGTAAACTCCATGATCAGCGCCCAATCGGATTCGATTGGCAGGGGCGTGGAGGGTTCGGGGTCCGGAGAGGAGTCCGGCTCCTTGGAGTCACGAGTCTCGCGGAGTGCGGGGCCGGTGTTCGGCTCGATCGCCGTTGGGATCACAGCCCCCGAGGCGGCGTCCAACCACCCATCCTCGATCGGCGCAGTTGGCTCCGAATTAAGGGTCGAAGACGATGCGGGTGCGGCCTCCAAGGCACTGCTCGGTGGCATAGCTAGATCTTGCTCGTCGTGATAGTGCGGCGCGCTCGGCAGTGGCTCGAATCCGACTAAGATCAAGTCCCCGCGGATGTCAGCCGTGTAGTTTAAACTTCCAAATCTGACCTGATGGCCAGGGGCATAGCTTTTGATCTGCTCCAGATGGCCAAGTGAATTGGCCCGCAGTGCGAAGCCGCCAAAGACGAAGATCTGTCCAGGGAGGAAGGTCTCACCCTAGACTGCATCACTATTGATGATCGTAGGAGCCATCAAGCCCGATGGCGACGACACAGAGGAACTCTCAATGAAAGCACCAATGTCGGTGTCAAAATCGGCGGATCTCGGATAGGGGGTCCCGAACTGTGCGTCTAGGCCGGATGGTAACAGGAGGCAAGGGACACGAAGTTTTACCCAGGTTTGGGCCCTCTTGATGGAGGTAAAACCCTACGTCCTGCTTGATTAATATTGATGATATGGGTAGTACAAGAGTAGATCTACCACGAGATCGGAGAGGCTAAACGCTAGAAGCTAGCCTATGGTATGATTGTATGTTGTCCTACGGACTAAAACCCTCCGGTTTATATAGACACTGGAGGGGGCTAGAGTTACACATGGTTGGTTACAAAGGAGGAGATATACATATCCGTATTGCCTAGCTTGCCTTCCACGCCAAGTAGAGTCCTATCCGGACACGAGACGAAGTCTTCAATCTTGTATCTTCATAGTCCAACAGTCCGGCCAAAGGATATAGTCCGGCTGTCCGGAGACCCCCTAATCCAGGACTCCCTCAGCGCTCGTTTAATATAGGCTCAGTGCTCGAAGAGTATCATGTTCGAGTGACATGTATCCCAATTGTAAAAACAATGCTATTTGGATTATAAAGGTTGTGTTTATACTTTTGCCTGAAAACAATGCTATTTGGTGTGCTACCAAACGTCACAACGTAACTGGGTGATTATTAAGGTGCTCTACAGTTGTCTCCGAAGGTACTTGTTGGGTTGGTGTATTTCGAGATTAGGATTTGTCACTCCGATTGTCGGAGAGGTATCTCTGGGCCCTCTCGGTAATGCACATCACTTAAGCCTTGCAAGCATTGCAACTAATGAGTTAGTTGCGGGATGATGTATTACGGAACGAGTAAAGAGACTTGCCGGTAACAAGATTGAACTAGGTATTGAGACACCGACGATCGAATCTCGGGCAAGTAACATACTGATGACAAAGGGAACAACGTATGTTGTTATGTGGTCTGACCGATAAAGATCTTCGTAGAATATGTGGGAGCCAATATGAGCATCCAGATTCCGCTATTGGTTATTGACCGGAGACGTGTCTCGGTCATGTCTACATAGTTCTCGAACCCGTAGGGTCCGCATGCTTAAGGTTTCGATGACAGTTATATTATGAGTTTATGAGTTTTGATGTACCGAAGGAGTTCGGAGTCCCGGATGAGATCGGGGACATGACGAGGAGTCTCTAAATGGTCGAGACGTAAAGATCGATATATTGGACGACTATATTCGGACATCGGAAAGGTTCCGAGTGATTCGGGTATTTTTCGGAGTACCGGAGAGTTACGGGAATTCGCCGGGGAGTATATGGGCCTTATTGGGCCATACGGGAATAGAGGAGAGAGGCCAAAAGGAAGGAGGCGCTCGCCCCCCCTCTGGTCCGAATTGGACAAGGGGTGCAGGCCGCTTTTCCTTGTTCCTCTCCCCCTCTTTCCTTCTCTCCTACTCCAACAAGGGAAGGAGGAGTCCTACTCCCGGTGGGAGTAGGACTCCCCCCTTGGCGCACCCTCCTCCTAGGCCGGCCGCCTCCCTCCCTTGCTCCTTTATATACGGGGGCAGGGGGTACCCCAGAGACACAATAGTTGATCATTGATCTCTTAGCCGTGTGCGGTTCCCCCCTCCACCATAGTCCTCGATAATATTGTAGTGGTGCTTAGGCGAAGCCGTGCGACGGTAGAACATCATCATCGTCACCACTCCGTCGTGCTGACGGAACTCTCTCGTGAAGCTCTACTGGATTGGAGTTCGTGGGACGTCATCGAGCTGAACGTGTGTTGAACTCGGAGGTGCCGTGCGTTCGGTACTTGGATCGGTCGGATCGTGAAGACGTACGACTACATCAACCGCATTGTGCTAATGCTTCCGCTTTCGGTCTACGAGGGTACGTAGACAACACTCTCTCCTCTCGTTGCTATGCATCACCATGATCTTGCGTGTGCGTAGGAATTTTTTTGAAATTGCTACATTCCCAAATAGTGGCATCCAAGCTAGGTTTTATGTGTTGATGTTATATGCACGATTAGAACACAAATGAGTTGTGGGCGATATAAGTCATACTGCTTACCAGCATGTCACACTTTGGTTCAGCGGTATTGTGGGATGAAGCGGCCCGAACCGACATTACGCGTACGCTTACGCGAGACTGGTTTTACCGCCGTGCTATGCACACAGGTGACTAGCGGGTGTCAGTTTCTCCAACTTTAGTTGAACCGAGTGTGGCTACACCCGGTCCTTGAGAAGGTTAAAATAGAACCAACTTGACAAACTATCATTGTGGTTTTGATTCATAGGTAAGAATGGTTCTTGCTAAGCCCGTAGCAGCCACGTAAAACTTGCAACAACAAAGTAGAGGATGTCTAACTTGTTTTTGCAGGGCATGTTGTGATGTGATATGGTCAAGACGTCATGAGATATAAGTTGTTGTATAAGATGATCATGTTTTTTTGAAGTTATCGGCAACTGGCAGAATCCTTATGGTTGTCTCTTTATTGCATAAGATGCAAGCGCCAAATAATTGCTTTACAATTATCGCTATGCGATAGCAATAGTTGCAAGAGCAATAGTTGGCGAGACGACCATGTGACGACACATTGATATAGATCAAGATGATGGAGATCATGGTGTCATGCCGGTGACGATGGAAATCATGACGATGTTTTGGAGATGGAGATCAAAGGCACAACATGATGATGGCCATATCATGTCACATATTTTGATTGCATGTGATGTTTATCTTTTATGCATCTTATCTTGCTTTAATTGACAGTAGCATTATAAGATGCTCTCTCACTAAATTTCAAGATAAAAGTGTTCTCCCTGAGTATGCACCGTTGCCAAAGTTCGTCGTGCCCAGACACCACGTGATGATCGGGTGTGATAAGCTCTACATCCATCTACAACGGATGCAAACCAGTTTTGCACACGCAGAATGCTCAGGTTAAACTTGACGAGCCTAGCATATGTAGATATGGCCTTGGAACACTGAGACCGAAAGGTCGAGCGTGAATCATATAAGTAGATATGATCAACATAGTGATGTTCACCATTGAAAACTACTCCATTTCACGTGATGATCGGTTATGGTTTAGTTGATTTGGATCACGTGATCACTTAGAAGATTAGAGGGATGTCTTTCTAAGTGGGAGTTCTTAAGTAATATGATTAATTGAACTTAAATTTATCATGAACTTAGTCCTGGTAGTATTAGCTTATGTATGTTGTAGATCAATAGCTCGCGTTTAGCTCCCCTGTTTTATTTTTGATATGTTCCTAGAGAAAACTAAGTTGAAAGATGTTAGTAGCAATGATGCGGATTGGATCCGTGATCTGAGGTTTATCCTCATTGCTGCACATAAGAATTATGTCCTTAATGCACCGCTAGGTGACAGACCTATTGCAGGAGCAGATGCAGACGTCATGAACGTTTGGCTAGCTCAATATGATGACTACTTGATAGTTTAGTGCACCATGCTTAATAGCTTAGAATCAGGACCTCAAAGACGTTTTGAACGTCATGGATCATATGGATGTTCCAGGAGTTGAAGTTAATATTTCAAGCAAATACCAGAGTTGAGAGATAGGAAGTCTCCAACAAGTTCTATAGCTAAAAGATGGAGGAGAATAGCTCAAGCAGTGAGCATGTGTTCAGATTGTCCTTTGTACTACAATCGCTTGAATCAAGTGGGAGTTAATCTTCCAGATAAAATAGTGATTGACAGAATTCTCTAGTCACCATCACCAAGTTAGTAGAACTTCGTGATGAACTATAGTATGCAAGGGATGATCAAAATGATTCCCGAGCTTTTCATGATGATGAAATCGATGAAGGTAGAAATAAAGAAAGTGCATCAAGTGTTGATGATTAACAAGACCACTAATTTCAAGAAAAGGGCAAAGGGAAAGAAAGGGAACTTCAAGAAGAATGGCAAGCAAGTTGCTGCTCAAGTGAAGAAGCCCAAGTCTGGTCCTAAGCCTGAGACTAAGTGCTTCTACTGCAAAGGGACTGGTCACTGGAAGTGGAACTGCCCCAAGTATTTGGCGGATAAGAAGGATGGCAAAGTGAACAAAGGTATATTTGATATACAAATTATTGATGTGTATTTTACTAGTGTTCGTAGCAACCCCTCGGTATTTGATACTGGTTCAGTTGCTAAGAGTAGTAACTCGAAACGGGAGTTGTAGAATGAACAGAGACTAGTTAAGGGTGAAGTGACGATGTGTGTTGGAAGTGGTTCCAAGATTGATATGATCATCATCGCACACTCCCTATACTTTCGGGATTAGTGTTGAACCTAAATAAGTGTTATTTGGTGTTTGCGTTGAGCATGAATATGATTTGATCATGTTTATTGCAATACAGTTATTCATTTAAGTAAGAGAATAAATTGTTATTCTGTTTACATGAATAAAACCTTCTATGGTCATACACCCAATGAAAATGGTTTGTTGGATCTCGATCGTGGTGATACACATTCTCATAATATTGAAGCCAAAAGATGCAAAGTTAATAATGATAGTGCAACTTATTTGTGGCACTGCCGTTTAGGTCATATTAGTGTAAAACACATGAAGAAAATCCATGCTGATGGGCTTTTGGAATCACTTGATTATGAATCAGTTGATGCTTGCGAACTGTGCCTCATGGGCAAGATGACTAAGACTCTGTTCTCCGAAACAATGGAGCAAGCAACTGACTTATTGGAAATAATACATATTGATGTATGCAGTCCGATGAATGTTGAGGCTCGCGGCGGGTATCGTTATTTTATGACCTTCACAGATGATTTGAGCAGATATGGGTATATCTACTTGATGAAACATAAGTCTGAAACATTTGAAAAGTTCAAAAACTTCAGAGTGAAGTGGAAAATCATCGTGACAAGAAAATAAAATTTCTACGATCTGATCGCAGAGACAAATATTTGAGTTACGAGTTTGGTCTTCAATTAAAACAATGTGGAATAGTTTCACAAAATCGTGCCACCTGGAACACCACAGCATAATGGTGTGTCCGAACGTCATAATCGTACTATTATTGGATATAGTGCAATCTATGATGTTTCTTACCGATTAACCACTATAGTTTTGAGGTTATGCATTAGAGACAACTACATTCATGTTAAATAGGGAACCATCTAAATCCGTTGAGACGACACCGTATGAACTATGGTTTGGCAAGAAACCTAAGCTGTCGTTTCTTAAAGTTTGAGGTTGCAATGCTTATGTGAAAAAGTTTCAACCTGATAAGCTCAAACCCAAATCGGAGAAGTGCGTCTTCATAGGATACCCAAAAGAAAATGTTGGGTACACCTTCTATCACAGATCCAAAGGCAAGATATTCATTGCTGAGAATGGATCCTTTCTAGAGAAGGAGTTTCTCTCGAAAGAAGTGAGTGGGAGGAAAGTAGAACTTGATGAGGTAACTGTACCTGCTCCCTTATTGGAAAGTAGTTCATCACATAAATTTGTTCCTGTGACTACTACACCAATTAGTGAGGAAGCTAATGATGATGATCATGTAACTTTAGATCAAGTTACTACTGAACCTCGTAGGTAAACCAGAGTGAGATCCGCACCAGAGTTGTACGGTAATCCTGTTCTGGAGGTCATGTTACTTGACCATGACGAGCCTACGAACTATGAGGAAGCGATGATGAGCCCAGATTCCGCGAAATGGCTTGAGGCCATGAAATCTGAGATGAGATCCATGTATGAGAACAAAGTATGGACTTTGATTGACTTGCCCATTGATCGGCGAGCCATTGAGATTAAATGGATCTTCAAGAGGAAGACGGACGCTGATAGTAGTGTTACTATCTACAAAGCTAGAATTGTCGCAAAAAGGTCTTCGACAAGTTCAAGGTGTTGACTACGATGAGAGTTTCTCACTCGTATCTATGCTTAAGTCTGTCGAAATCATGTTAGCAATTGCCACATTTTATGAAATCTGGCAAATGGATAAACAAAACTACATTCCTTAATGGATTTATTAAAGAAGAGTTGTATATGATGCAACAAGAAAGTTTTGTCAATCCTAAAGGTGCTAACAAAATATGCAAGCTCCAGCAATCCATCTATGGACTGGTGCAAGCATTTCGGAGTTGGAATATACACTTTGATAAGTTGATCAAAGCATATAGTTTTATACAGACTTGCGGTGAAGCCTGTATTTACAAGAAAGTGAGTGGGAGCACTACAGTATTTCTGATAAGTATATGTGAATGCCATATTGTTGATAGGAGATAATGTAGAATTATTCTGCAAAGCATAAAGGAGTGTTTGAAAGGAGTTTTTCAAAGAAAGACCTCGGTGTAGCTGCTTACATATTGAGCATCAAGATCTATAGAGATAGATCAAGCCGCTTGATAAGTTTTTCAATGAGTACATACCTTGTCAAGATTTTGAAGTAGTTCAAAATGGAACAGTCAAAGAAAGAGTTCTTGCCTGTGTTACAAGGTGTGAAACTGATTAAGACTCAAAACCCGACCACGGCAGAAGATAGAGAGAGAATGAAAGTCGTTCCCTATGCCTCAGCCATAGGTTCTATAAAGTATGCCATGCTGTGTACCAGACCTATTGTATACCCTGCCCTGTGTTTAGCAAGGGAGTACAATAGTGATTTAGGAGTAGATCACTGGACATTGGTCAAAATTATCCTTAGTGGAATAAGGATATGTTTCTCGATTATGGAGGTGACAAAAGGTTCGTCGTAAAAGGTTACGTCGATGCAAGTTTTGACACTGATCCAGATGACTCAAAGTCTCAATCTGGATACCTATTGAAAGTGGGAGCAATTAGCTAGAGTATCTCCGTGCAGAGCATTGTTGACATAGAAATTTGGAAAATACATACGGATCTAAATGTGGCAGACCCGTTGACTAAACTTCCCTCACAAGCAAAACATGATGACACCTTAGTACTCTTTGGGTATTCATCACATAGCGATGTGAACTAGATTATTGACTCTATTAAACCCTTTGGGTGTTGGTCACATGACGATATGAACTATGGGTGTTAATCACATGGTGATGTGAACTATTGATGTTAAATCACATGGCGATGTGAACTAGATTATTGACTCTAGTGCAAGTGGGAGACTGAAGGAAATATGCCCTAGAGGCAATAATAAAGTTATTATTTATTTCCTTATATCATGGTAAATGTTTATTATTCATGCTAGAATTGTATTAACCGGAAACATAATACATGTGTGAATACATAGACAAATAATATGTCACTAGTATGCCTCTACTTGACTAGCTCGTTGAATCAAAGATGGTTAAGTTTCCTAGCCATAGACATGAGTTGTCATTTGATTAATGGGGTCACATCATTAGAGAATGATGTGATTGACTTGACCCATTCCGTTAGCATAGCACTTGATCGTTTAGTTTGTTGCTATTGTTTTCTTCATGACTTATACATGTTCCTATGACTATGAGATTATGCAACTCCCGTTTACCGGAGGAACACTCTGTGTGCTACCAAACGTCACAACGTAACTGGGTGATTATAAAGGTGCTCTACAGGTGTCTCCAAAGGTACTTGTTGGGTTGGCGTATTTAGAGATTAGGATTTGTCACTCCGATTGTCGGAGAGGTATCTCTGGGCCCTCTCGGTAATGCACATCACTTAAGCCTTGCAAGCATTGCAACTAATGAGTTAGTTGCGGGAT
The DNA here is from genome assembly GCF_018294505.1 of Triticum aestivum. Classification (NCBI taxonomy): domain Eukaryota; kingdom Viridiplantae; phylum Streptophyta; class Magnoliopsida; order Poales; family Poaceae; genus Triticum; species Triticum aestivum. The sequence goes on from NC_057812.1 coordinate 154,282,738, forward strand.
GATGTATTACGGAACGAGTAAAGAGACTTGCCGGTAACGAGATTGAACTAGGTATTGAGATACCGACGATCGAATCTCGGGCAAGTAACATACCGATGACAAAGGGAACAACATATGTTGTTATGCGGTCTGACCAATAAAGATCTTCATAGAATATGTGGGAGCCAATATGAGCATCCAGGTTCCGCTATTGGTTATTGACCGGAGACGTGTCTCGGTCATGTCTACATAGTTCTCGAACCATAGGGTCCGCACGCTTAAGGTTTTGATGACAGTTATATTATGAGTTTATGAGTTTTGATGTACCGCACGAGTTCGGAGTCCCGGATAAGATCGGGGACATGACGAGGAGTCTCGAAATGGTCGAGACGTAAAGATCGATATATTGGACGACTATATTCGGACATCGGAAAGGTTCCGAGTAATTCGGGTATTTTTCGGAGTACCGGAGAGTTACGGGAATTCGCCGGGGAGTATATGGGCCTTATTGGGCCATACAGGGAATAGAGGAGAGAGGCCAAAAGGAAGGAGGCACGCGCCCCCCTCTGGTCTGAATTGGACAAGGGGTGCATGCCACTTTTCCTTGTTCCTCTCCCCCTCTTTCCTTCTCTCCTACTCCAACAAGGGAAGGAGGAGTCCTACTCCCGGTGGGAGTAGGACTCCCCGTTTGGCGCACCCTCCTCCTAGGTCGGCCGCCTCCCTCCCTTGCTCCTTTATATACGGGGGCAGGGGGCATCCCAGAGACACAACAGTTGATCATTGGTCTCTTAGCCGTGTGCGGTGCCCCCCTCCACCATAGTCCTCGATAATATTGTAGTGGTGCTTAGGCGAAGCCCTGCGACAGTAGAACATCATCATCGTCACCACACCGTCGTGCTGACGGAACTCTCTCGTGAAGCTCTACTGGATTGGAGTTCATAGGACGTCATCGAGCTGAACGTGTGCTGAACTCGGAGGTGTCGTGCATTCGGTACTTGGATCGGTCGGATCGTGAAGACGTATGACTACATCAACCGCGTTGTGCTAACGCTTCCGCTTTCGGTCTACGAGGGTATGTAGACAACACTCTCCCCTCTCGTTGCTATGCATCACCATGATCTGGCATGTGCGTAGGAATTTTTTTGAAATTGCTACGTTCCCCAATAACACCTTCAAGCGCGCCCGGAGTAATCGGCATCTGGACCGCCTGGCACGTTCCGAGCTCGCATAGCAATACAGCCCCCACCCCGGTCCCAGCCAAACGGCGAAATCCGTGCCACGCGTACATAATTACGCATTAAAAATACCATGGGCACAGGTGGGGAGGGGGCACAAGTACGGCACGCCCCAAGACGCGGCTTAAACCGCACTAGGGGCTTCCCGCTTTGTTATTTTTCTCTTTCAGGACTTTAATCTCTGGAAACCCTGTCCGGTAGCATGATTGCCGAACACATGATGCAGCAACCAAGGAAGCAGAGAACTACGTCACACCACGGAACTCCCAGGTGGATTACGATAACGAGTGAAATACTTGCTTTAATACTATTCCTCAGCTTGCCCTTGGAAGGGACATGTCAAATAGTCCTACTTTTTGCTTATCGCACTACTTGTATCATTCTGCTCTAACACACCTTTTTGAATAAAACAATGCATATCATTAAGACTATTATTGCATTCTTCCTTTACATATATATGTTCATTCATGACATCTAGCACCCGTACACTCTGGTACGGCCAATACGCCAGGGGATTAAGCATACCCCATAATGCGGCGTGAGAAGTCCGAACACTTTCAACAGTGCGGCACCCCGAACTTATAGCATTATATGCATCAGCTCCGAATCATGTCTTGGGTCAATAGTTGGGTTTGCCCAGCTCCCATGTTTTGGTACCTTAAGTTCCGCTATATCGGCTAAGGTAGCACTGGGAGAACTACTGCGATTGTACCCCGGTTCTGCTGGGCTAAGCACCTTAGTAGAGAAAGCAAAAACTGACTGTCATGATAAGGCGAGAGACTGGTCGCTGTTCAAGAGGTTTCAAGTCCCTAAAGACTTATGCCGCTTAGAGCGAGGAGTCGGCCCTATCCGTCTTAAGGCGTGTATCGCGCCCCGAATTCGGCCTTCCGAATACTAGGGGCTTCGCCGAAATTTAAAATTATAGAATTCTATGGCTAAGTGAGAGTGATAACGCATTATAGTCCGATTGCCTTGTTCATTGTGCTGAGCACCTCCCTCGAAGGACCCAACAATGGGAACAAGAGTGCTCAGGTTTATCCCGAACACCTCAGCACTCGTGGCGTGGGGGCAGAAGCCGACGACTAGCCATCTCTCAGATTTGATAAACAGCCGAACAGAAGGCAATATTTTAAATTCAAACAAGCGTTTCATAGCGCATATGAACAAGTTTTCATAATACAGGATTACACAAGCAAGTTTACTCAAATATTACATCTTTCGCACACTCGTCCACTACAAGACGGGCACCCTTCAGGACACACTCATAGTACATCTCGGGGTGGCGATGCTCCTTGCCCTCCGGCGGCCCTTCCTTCACTAGCTTCACGACGTCCATCTTGGGCCAGTGCACCTTCGCACGGGCGAAAGCCCGGCATGCACCTTCGATGCAGACGGACCGCTTGATGACTTCCAGCCATGGGCAGGCATGCACAAGCCGCCTCACCAGGCCAAAGTAGCTGTTGGGAAGGGCGTCACCAGGCCACATCCGGACTATAAAGCCCTTCATGGCCTGTTCAGCCGCCTTGTGCAGCTCGACCAGTTGCTTCAGCTGGTCGCTCATAGGCATCGGGTGTTCGGTCTCAGTATACTGAGACCAGAACAGCTTCTCCGTTGAGCTTCCCTCCTCGGCCTGGTAAAACTGTGCGGCATTCGACACGCTGCAGGGCAAATCTGCGAATGCTCCTAGAGAGCTCCGGATTCGGGTAAGTAACAAGTAATTTACTTTCACATGCTTGCTTTGCATATAGAATGCCTTACCTGCCGCTATCTTCTTCATCGCATCTTCAAGTCAAGATCCAACGCCCCGTGCTTCGTCACGAGAGCGTGGAGCTCTTGCTGCACCTCACCCACCCGTGCCTCTTGTTTTTTTCGCTCGGTGCGCTCCTGGGCCACTCTGTTTTCGGCCTCGGATAGCGCTTGCTTTAGGGTTTCCACTTCGGTCATGGTCCCTGGCAGATTAAAGATGATCCTGTCATTTTGCAATCGCATCACTTATATATATATACATATCTACAGACTAGGTAGTACTTACCTTTGTTCTCCTTGAGCTTCCTCTTGGCAAGGCCGAGCTCTTTCTTGGACCCTTCGAGGTCCTGCTTCAGTACGGCGACCTCCGCAGTCAGTGCGGCAGAGGCCAGCAATGCTGCATACGCATATAGACATACTTATATTAGACTCCTACAGATATTAGTTGATCCTCTATTCGGCTTTTCTTTTTGAACACCAAACAGAGCATTAGGGGCTACTGTCTATGCGGTAATATTTTTCCTATATTTCAAATACTTACCTTAAAGCCTGTTAGAAGACTGGCACAGGCTTCAGTCAGTCCGCTCTTGGCGGACTGAACCTTCTAGATCACCGCACTCATAATAGTGTGGTGCTCTTCGTCGATGGAAGCGCTGCGAAGCGCTCCCAGCAGATTGTCCGGTGCCTCTGGATGGACAAAGGTCACCGGCATGGGCGTCTTGCCCCTTTTGGAAGGAGGCCGCCTGACCGAGTCCGGAACCACTGGGGGTTCCGGCGCAGTGTTCGGCTGAAGGCCGAACTCAGAGCCCTCGGGAGCCTTACCCCCTCTGCTCCCGGAGTCCGGAAGGTCGCCTTAAGGCGCCTTCGGGACTGTCTCCCCCCGACCCGGTGCCTCACGAGATAGCACCTCAGCATTGTCCGTAGGGCAAGGGGAGGTGGCGGTCGGAAGTGGATCGCTATCCATATCTGACGAGTCCAAGGAGCCGCCCGACGAAGATACGTCGATACGGGCTTGGGGCGGTCTGCATAATCATATTCGACGTTAGGAGAAGCAGTGCGTCAAAGGTATGCTATGAGTTACTCTGGTATCCGAATACTTACGACTTCGCCAGGGGCTTGGCCCTGAGCAGCCATGCGTCTTCGTCTTCGGCGACGGTGGTGGAGCAGTCCGGAAGGAGAGTCCTTCCCTTCTTGGACCCTTTGCCCCCCGGTTGGGGCGGCCTTCCTTTTCTTGTCTCCCCGGCTGAAGAGGGAGCATCTTCATATTCCTCCTCGTCTTCGGGGGAGGAGTGCGTCGCGGAATCACCTGGCGCCGGGAACTCTTTCGGGTTCCCTTGGCCTTCTTCTTGGTCTTCTCCGGCACCTTGTATGGAGCCGGAGTCAGCATCTCCGCCAGGAGAGCGTCCGCGGTGTCCTCGGGCAGAGGGGTCGGACAGTCGATCTTCTTCGATGCCCCCACCCAGTCCTATCAAAGGCATGGGAGCTCAAACCCCGCGCGTGGTTAAGCTATGGGAAGTAAAAATCCTACCAGATGTACAAAACTTACCGGATTCGCAGGGCGCTTCGCGCTTAGCCTGGTGTCCTCAGTGAGAGAGGGAGGGACCTCGGCACCCTTGAACAGCACCCTCCAGACGTCCTTGTGCGTCGTGTCGAAGAGCTCGCTCAGAGTCTGGTGCTGGGCCGGGTCGAACTCCCACAAGTTGAAATCCCGTTGTTGACACGGGAGGATCCGGCGGAAGAGCATGACCTGGACTATGTTGACAAGCTTGAGCTTCTTGCTTGCCATATTCCGGATACATTTCTAGAGTCCGTCCAGCTCCACCGATGAACCCCAGGATAGGCCCTTCTCTTTCCAGGAGGTGAGCCGCATGGGGATTCCGGATCGAGACTCGGGGGCCGCCACCCAGTTGGTGTCACGCGGCTCGGTGATGTAGAACCATGTTGATTGCCACCCCTTTATGGTCCCCACAAAGGAGCCTTCAAGCCATATAACATTGGGCATCTTGCCCACCATGGCTCCTCCGCATTCTGCTTGTTGGCCTCCCACCACCTTCGGCTTGATATTGAAGGTCTTCAGCCACAGGCCGAAGTGGGGCCGGATGCAGAGGAAAGCCTCACACACGACGATGAACGCCGAAATGTTGAGGATGAAGTTCGGGGCTAGATCATGAAAGTCCAGCCCGTAGTAGAACATAAGACCACAGATGAATGGATGGAGGGGAAACCCTAGTCCGTGGAGGAAGTGGTGGAGGAAAACTACCCTCTCGTGAGGTTCCGGGGTAGGAACAATCTGCACTGCAGCAGGCAGCCGATGCGTGATATTCGCAGCTAAGTATCCGGCTCCGTGCAGCTTCTTGATGTGTCCCTCCGTAACGGAGGAAGCCATCCATTTTCCTCCCGCTCCAGACATGTTTGGAGAAGGTTGAGGGGAAGGATGTGGACTTGGGCGTTGGGGCTCGAGTGAGCAAGAATGGATGAGCAAGGATGAAGAAGGCGTGGGTAGAGAAAGGTTAAACCTTATCCCCTTATAAGGGAGGCTGAAACTATGCGCCCCCACTAGCCTGGTAAAACTCGCTTATCCCCCAAGAGCCATAATTGATGGCGCGGTTGGGTTACCCGCGCCCGTATTGATGAGAATCCCGTAATAAGGGGGACACGATCTCTACTTTGACAAGATGTGTCAAGAAACTGCCTCGCGTTATGTGCGGGGCTAGTTAAAAGAAGCGGTTCGAATAATCACCGGGCCACGGCATGATGTCATGTTGCCGAAACATGTCAGCAGATTAGATTTGTGGAAATATTATTCTCTCTACGGTGGTATGTGGAACTTATTTTGCAGGGTCGGACACTATCCTTGCATTCAAATTCTTCTGTGGTGTATTCGGAGGAACCCGCCTTGCAATGCCGAAGGAAACACTACGCGCCGGACTCATCGTCATTGAAGCCTGGTTCAGGGGCTACTGAGGGAGTCCTGGATTAGGGGGTCTCCGGACAGCCGGACTATATCCTTTGGCCAGACTGTTGGACTATGAAGATACAAGATTGAAGACTTTGTCTCGTGTCCGGAGAGGACTCTACTTGGCGTGGAAGGCAAGCTAGGCAATACGGATATGTATATCTCCTCCTTTGTAACCGACCTTGTGTAACCCTAGCCCCCTCCGGTGTCTATATAAACCGGAGGGTTTTAGTCCGTAGGACAACATACAATCATACCATAGGCTAGCTTCTAAGGTTTAGCCTCTCCGATCTCGTGGTAGATCAAATCTTGTAATACTCATATCATCAAGAATAAATCAAGCAGGACGTAGGGTTTTACCTCCATCAAGAGGGCCCGAACCTGGGTAAAACATCGTGTCCCCTGCCTCCTGTTACCATCCGCCTTAGACGCACAGTTCAGGACCCCCTACCCGAGATCCGCCGGTTTTGACACCGACAAGCGCCTTCTAGGACTTCTTCAAAATAGTGCTCAGCCGGGACCTGGCCTACGGCGAGATCCCGGGTTGCAATAGCAGTGGCCTCCATCTCTACCCAGTATGTCTTACCATGGGCAAGGGCCATCCGCGCACCCTCTATGCACGCCGACCTCTTTACAGTGTCGATATGCGGCACAACACCAAGGAATCGTTGCACTAAACCAAAATAACTATTCGGCCTTGGTCCCTTCAGCCAAAGATGATCCATGACAGACCTCATGGCAAGTCCAGACAACCTATGGAGCTCGGCCCACTCGGCCATTTGTTCATTTAATAGCAGCGGATGCGTTGGAGCACTAAACTGCGACCAGAACAAATTTTCCACTTCATGATCTTTCTGATCTTTGAAAAACTCAGTCGCATCAGTAGCACTCATTGCCAAGTCCGAATAAGCGTCTGCAACACTCCATAATTGATCTAGAGGGGCATACTGCGGATCTCCAAACTTTGTCCGCAACAAAAAGGGCTTCCCAGCCATGATATCTCTGGCCTGATGGAGCTCCTCCTTCACCGCTCTGATTTCAGAGCGAGTTTCCTTGGCTGCTTCCATGGCTTTCTTTAGGTCAGCCGCTTTTGCTTGGCTTTCCTTTTCAAGAAGCTCATATCGGCCGACGGCATCTTTCAGATCAACAACCATCTTGGCTATCTTACCTTCACTCTCGCGATGAGCGGCCTGTTCGGCTCTTAAGTCTTCGGATGCCTTTAGGGCGGTCACATCACTTCTCCTGGCTTGTTCCTTGGCTCGGGCAAGTTCTGCCCGAAGGGTCTCCACGGCGGTAGCTCCATCTGCAGTCACATCATATTATAGATACTTGCATCATGCTCCTCTTAATATTTGTTGACCACCCGAAAATACATACCCTGTGCCTCGTCAAACCGCTTGTTCACAAGAGCAATGTCGGCATCTGCCGCGTCAAGTTGCCGCCTCAGTCCGGCAAACTCAGCAGTCCGGCCAGCCACCAGACCCTCAGCCGCCTGCACATGAAAGCAGCGCGATCATTACCTGGGACTTTGATCCTCTGTTTGCCGCCTCTAGACAACAACCAGAGTCTCAAGGGCTACTATCTGTATAGAGCACACCTAGCGTGTGCGATACCGTCATTTTTTTATATATTACTTTGCGTACCTCAAAACATCTTAGCAGGCTCGTAAAAGCCTCATGCAACCCACTTTTGGCGGATGAAATCCTCTCAACCACCGTACCCATTAAAGTACGATGCGCCTCTGAGATAGCCGCTTGGTCCAAAAGACCCATCGGTGTGTCCGGTTGTGCATCGGACAATCCCAGACTCTTTCTGTTGCTCTCCTTAGGAGCCGAATACTCCGGACTTCGGGTGGCCGAAGGGCTACCTTCTGGCCTTGGCGGATCAGGAGAAATCCTCCGTGATGGCACCTCAGGGTCGTCCGCCCCAGGAGGCGGGGAGATAGGGGGAGGCGTTTCGCTCTCCATCATCTCCGGAAGAAGATCCCCCGAAGACAAACTCTGTCGAGAAGGGCTACGAGCCGGACTGCAAGATATATGTCTCGGTTATTATCCTCGGAGATAAAACATGATATATTTGCCAAAGTACTCTTGTTCACTTACAGCTCGGTGGAGGGCTGCCCCCTTACGGGCACTGTGCGGTAAGGATGCCCTCCGGGGCAGGGCCCCCTGGCGAAGGTTTCTTCCCTCGTTTGGAAACATTCGCTTCCAAGTCTTCAGAGGCGGTCCTTTTCCTTTCTTGGGGAGAGGGGATTCTAGATTCTTCTTCCCGATTATCCTCTTTCACGGAGACACTAATTCCCCCGGTTTGGATGAGTAATGCGTGAAGCCCGCTTTCGGCTTCTTTATTCCTCCCTTTATCTTCCCCTGATGGCACTTGATAAGGTGCGTGCTCAAGCATCCTGGCTAGTACAGGATCCGGTGAGCCTTCGGGAAGGGGGGGCGAACACCTCATCATATCCGCCTTTCTTATCAAGTCCTGGCCGAGAGCGATTTTTTCAGAATGATGTTGTGACAAATAAAAAGATAGCATGTTCGGCCGCAGAATTACTTACGTGGGTATCTAGACGGTTGCGGTTGAGACCCGCATCCTCGGTGGTGTCCGGACACTTTATTCATGATCCGAAGAACGATCCATACATCTCTTCGAGCGTCACGCCGAAGAACTACTGAATAGTTCGCGATCCTTCCGGGTTGAACTCCCACATACGGAGAGATCGACGTTGGCATGGCAGGACCCGACGAACTAGCATAACTTGCATTACCTTGACAAGACTAACATCCCTCTTGAGGAGATCTCGGATGCGACTTTGCAATGTCGGCACGTCATTAACTGGTCCCCAGTCCATCCCCTTGTTGACCCATGACGCCAGTTGCGGCCGGGGGGGAGCGGAAGGCGGGGGCAGCTTCCCACTTCGTACTTCGGGGAGCTGTGATGTTAAACCACTCCAGCTGCCATAAGTTGGACACCTCCGGGAAGGAACCCTTTGGCCATAGAGCATCGGTGCCTTTGCTTATTATGGCACCTCCGCATTCTGCGTGTCTCCCATCGATCGTCTTCGGCTTCACATTGAAGGTCTTGAGCCATAAGCCGAAGTGTGGGGTGATGCAGAGGAAGGCCTCACACACGACGATAAACGACAAGATGTGAAGGATGGAATCTGGAGCTAGATCGTAGAAATTGAGCCTGTAATAGAACATAAGCCCTCTTACAAAGGGATCAAGACTAAAGCCTAGCCCTCGGAGGAAGTGGGAAACAAATACGACACTCTCTTTGGGTTCGGGAGTGGGGATGACCTGCCCTTGAGCAGGCAGCCTGTGCGAGATTTCAGAACTCAGATACCTGGCTTCCCTTAGCTTCTTGATGTCCTCCTCTGTGACAGAGGAGGCCATCCACCGACCTTGAAGGTTGGATCCAAACATAGTTGGAGGTCCGAAGCGCTTAGCCTGAGCCTTGGGTGTTGGAACTCCAGGTGTGGGAGAGGAAGGATCGAGCGCGAGAATAAAAGGACAAGCCTTGGCCCCTTTATAAATTAAGAGGGTGAATATCAAGTCGTCCTCTGCGTGGCCGTTTGGAACTTGCCTAAAATCGAGGAGTCATACTAACAAGCACGATTGGGTTACCCACACCCGTATTCATGAGAATCCCGTGATAAGGGGAACACGATCTCTGCTTCGACAAGAGGTGCCAATAAAACCGCCTCACAACACGTGTAGTGGCAGGCTGGGAAAAATAGTTCGTAATGACCGGACCACGGCAGGATGTCATGTTATGAAAAGTTGTCAGCAGATTAGATTTGTGGAATGTTATACTTTCTGCGGTGGTATGTGGAATTTGTTTTACAGAGCCGGAGACAATCCTTGTGTTCAAAATCTTCTATGGAGTATTCGGAGAAGGAACCCGCCTTGCAATGCTGAAGACAATCTGTGCACCGGACTCATCATCATTGAAGCCTGGTTCAGGGGCTAATGAGGGAGTCCTGGATTAGGGAGTCCTCGAACAGCCAGACTATATACTTTGGCTGGACTGTTGGACTATGAGGATACAAGATTGAAGACTTCGTCCCGTGTCCGGGTGGGACTCTCCTTTGTGTGGAAGGCAAGCTTGGCGATTTGGATATGTAGATCTCCTTCTTTGTAACCGACTCTGTGTAACCCTAGCCCCTCCTGTGTCTATATAAACTGGAGGGTTTAGTCCGTAGGACAAGAACAATCATAATCATAGGCTAGCTTCTAGGGTTTAGCCTCTACGATCTCGTGGTAGATCAAATCTTGTAATACTCATATCATCAAGATCAATCAAGCAGGAAGTAGGGTATTACCTCCATCAAGAGGGCCCGAACCTGGGTAAACATTGTGTCCCCCGCCTCCTGTTACCATCGGCCTTAGACGCACAGTTCGGGACCCCCTACTCGAGATCCGCCGGTTTTGACATCGACAACAATATATCTCGGAATGCCTATGGAAATGCCATAATAGGTAGGTATGGTGGCTGTTTTGAGGAAGGTATATGGTGGGTGTGATACCGGCGAAAGGTGCGCGATATTAGAGAGGCTAGCAATGGTGGAAGGGTGAGAGTGCGTATAATCCATGGACTCAACATTAGTCATAAAGAACTCACATACTTATTGCAGAAACCTATTAGTTATCGAAACAAAGTACTACGCGCATGCTCATAGGGGGGTAGATTCGTAGGAAAATACCATCGCTCGTCCCCGACCGCCACTCATAAGGAAGACAATCAATAAATAAATCATGCTCCGACTTCATCACATAACGGTTCACCATAAGTGCATGCTATGGGAATCGCAAACTTTAACACAAGTATTTCTCAAATCCACAACTACTCAACTAGTATGACTCTAATGTCACCATCTTCATCTCTCAAAACAATTATCAAGTATCAAACTTCTCATAATATCAAATGCACTTTTTGTATGATAGTTTTTATTATACCGATCTTGGATGCCTATTATATTAGGACTAAATTCATACCCAAAGCAAATCACCATGTTGTTCTAAAGGACTCTCAAAATAATATAAGTGAAGCATGAGAGATCAATTATTTCTATAAAATAGAACCACCACCGTGCTCTAAAAAGATATAAGTGAAGCACTAGAGCAAAATTATCTAGCTCAGAAAAATATAAGTGAAGCACATAGAGTATTCTAACAAATTCCAATTTATGTGTGTCTCTCCCAAAAGGTGTGTACAGCAAGGATGATTGTGGTATACTAAAAAGCAAAGAATCAAATCATACAAGACGCTCCAAGCAAAACACATATCATGTGGTGAATAAAAATATAACTCCAAGTAAAGTTACCGATGGACGAAGACAAAAGAGGGGATGCCTTCTGGGGCATCCCCAAGCTTAGGCTTTTGGTTGTCCTTGGATTTTACTTGGGGGTGCCTTGGGAATCCCCAAGCTTAAGCTCTTGCCACTCCTTGTTCCATAATCCATCAAATCCTTACCCAAAACTTGAAAACTTCACAACACAAAACTCAAATAGAAAATCTCATGAGCTCCGTTAGTAAAATAAAACAAACTACCACATCAAGGTATTGTAATGAAGTCATTCTTTATTTATATTGGTGTTAAACCTACTATATTCCAACTTCTATATGGTTCATAAACTCTATTACTGGCCATAGATTCATCAAAATAAGCAAACAACACACGAAAAACAGAATCTGTCAAAAACAGAACAGTCTGTAGTAATCTGTAGGTTTTGACTACTTCTGGAACCCCAAAAATTCTAAAATAAATTTCTGGACGTGAGGAATTTATCTATTAATCATCTGAAAAAAGAATTAACTAAATAGCACTCTTCAATAAAAAATGGCAGCAATTCTCGTGAGCACTAAAGTTTCTGTTTTTTACAGCAAGATCACAAAGACTTTCCCCAAGTCTTCCCAAAGGTTCTACTTGGCACAAACACTAATTAAAAGCATAAAACCACATCTAAATAGAGGCTAGATGAATTATTTATTACTAAACAGAATCAAAAAGGAAGGAAAAAAATAAAATTGGGTTGCCTCCCAACAAGCGCCATCATTTAACGCCCCCAGCTAGGCATAAAAGCAAGGATAGATCTAGGTATTGCCATCTTTGGTAGGCAATTCTTCAATAGAACACTTATACCCTTTTGGAATTTCCTTTTTATTAATGATCAAACTCCTAGGCAAGAAATCAAGAAAATCATTTGTAGCAAAAGGTTCCTTAATGATAGCGAGAAAGTTGGGGTGAACGCTTATGGATTTAAGATCCGCTTTTTCCTTACTAGAACTTTCACCCTTATTCTTAGGAACGTACGTTAGTTTGGCAAGTTTGGTAGGGGGAGTTGAAGTTCTCCTACGGCAGAAAAAGCGGACCCTAAATTCTTTCGGAATCTTGGTCTATTCTTTCATTCACTATGAGTTCTTTTTATTTAAAACTTTTCAAAATGACTCTTACCTTTGATCCATATTGGGTAATTTGATTGTGGATATTTTTATCCAAATTCTCAATCAATTAAAAAGTGGCAACTTTATTTTCAATAATATCGAGCATTTGCATAACGTGTTCCAAAGTTAACATAGTTCCATTAACCAAGAGAGGTGGTGTGCCAAAAAGATCTATCATAGCATTATAAGAATCAAAAGTGCGGCTACCCAAGAAATTTCCTCCGATAATGGTATCAAAAATATATCTATTCCAAGGAAAGATGCCTACGTAAAAATTGCGAAGAAGAACGGAAGTAGATTGCTTCCTAGTAGATCTATTTTGCGCATTGCAAATTCTGTACCAAGCATCTTTTAGATTTTTTCCCTCCCTTTGTTTAAAATTAAGGACCTCATTCTCGGGAGACAAAGGAGTAGATAAAGGACTAGCCATAACGACAAAGCAAGCAAAAGAAACAGCGAACTAGAAAAGAGAGGGGGAATGGAGAAAGAGGGCGAATAAAATGGCAAGGGTGAAGTGGGGGAGAGGAAAATGAGAGGCAAATGGCCTGTAATGTAACGCGAGGGATAAGAGTTTGTGATGGGTACTTGGTATATCTTGACTTGTGCGTAGACTCCCCAACAACGGCGCCAGAAATGCTTCTTGCTACCTCTTGAGCACTGCGTTGGTTTTCCCTTGAAGAGGAAAGGGTGATGCAGCAAAGTAGCGTAAGTATTTCCCTCAGTTTTTGAGAACCAAGGTATCAATCCAGTAGGAGATTACACGCAAGTCGCCTAGTACCTCCACAAACAATCAAGAACCTTGCAACCAACGCGATAAAGGGGTTGTCAAATAGATCTCCAAGAAGATCAAAGAGAACATTGTATTTAGATCCAAAGAGAGAGAAGAAGCCCTTTAGCTACTAGCTATGGACCCGAAGGTCTGAAGTAAACTACTCACACATCACCGGAGAGGCCATGGAGTTGATGTAGAGGCCCTCCGTGATTGATGCCCCCTCCGTCGGAGCTCCGAAAAAGGCCCCAAGATGGGATCTCTTGGGTACAGAAGGTTGCGGTGGTGGAAATAGGGTTTCGTGGTGCTCCTGGATGTTTTCGGGGTATATGAATATATATAGGAGGAAGAAGTATGTCGGTGGCACAACGAGGGGCCCACAAGGGTGGAGGGCGTGCCCAGGGGGGTAGGCGTGCCCCTGCCTCGTGGCCTCCTTGATTGTTTCTTGACGTCCACTCCAAGTCCCCTGGATCACGTTTGTTCCAAAAATAACTCTCCCGAAGGTTTCATTTCGTTTGATATTCCTTTTCTGCGAAACACTGAAATAGGCAAAAAAATCAACAATTTGCATTGGGCCTTGGGTTAATAGGTTAGTCTCAAAAATACTATAAAAGTGTAAAATAAAGCCCTTAACATCCAAAACAGAATATATAATAGCATGGAACAATCAAAAATTATAGATACGTTGGAGACGTATCAAGCTTTACGGGAGAGTTCCATCAGCACGACGGCGTGATGACGGTGAAGATGTTGCTACCGACGTAGGGCTTCAACTAAGCACCACTACGATATGATCGAGGTGAATTATGGTGGAGGGGGGCACCACACACAGCTTGAAACAATCAACTTGTGTGTCCATGGGGTGCCCACATCCCCCGTATATAAAGAAGTGGAGGAGGTGGAGGGCCGGCCCTCTACCATGGCGCGCCCTGGGGAGTCCTACTCCCACCGGGAGTAGGATTCTCCCCTTCCATGTAGTAGGAGTAGAAGAGAAGGAAAGGGAAAAGAGAAGAGAAGGAAGGAGGGAGTGCCACCCCTCCCCCTAGTCCAATTCGGACAAGGCCTTGTGGGGCACGTAGCCTCCCCTCTCTCTTTCCCCTAAAGCCCAATAAGGCCCATATACTCCCCGGCGAATTCCCGTAACTCTCCGGTACTCTAAAAAATATCCGAATCACTCGGAACCTTTCCAATGTCCAAATATAGTCGTCCAATATATCAATCTTTATGTCTCAACCATTTCGAGACTCCTCGTCATGTCCCCGATCTCATCCGGGACTCCAAACTACCTTCGGTACATCAAAACACATAAACTCATAATACCGATCGTCACCGAACGTTAAGAGTGCGGACCCTATGGGTTCGAGAACTATGTAGACATGACCGGGACTCATCTCCATTCCATAACGAATAGTGGAACCTGGATGCTCATATTGGTTCCTACATATTCTACGAAGATCTTTATCTGTCA